>NC_089768.1:32770000-32977500 GCF_040412425.1 Macrobrachium rosenbergii
GGGAGGCTCGCAAGACAAAGGTGTTGTCTGAGTCATTTATTTGGCTACTGAAAGCAAAAAGTAGGAGGAGGTAGAGGAGGAGAAGAAGGTTGAGGAGGAGGACGAGGAAGAGGAGGAGGAGGAAGATGAAGAGAAGGAAGAGTAGGAGGAAGGCGTAGGCAATGAAGACCTCCTCTGCTTCATTCTCCCCAACCTTCAGAGTCTGAAGCCAATGTCTTCTTCTTCTTCTTCCTCTTCTTCTTCTTCTTCTTCTTCTTCTTCTTCTTCTTCTTCTTCTTCTTCTTCTTCTTCTTACGAATTCCTCTTCTTTCTCCTTCGAATTCCTTTACTGTTTGATGAGGTGTTTACTGCGGCTCGAAAGCAGTTTTATTAATCTGCCCTTGCTACTAAATTTTACAGAGTACGACTGCACCAAAACTATGCTTTTTATTCTTCCCTCGTGGGATTCGAATAGAAGGTTAAGTCATTCAATAAGAAGCCGTCCAGTTGAGCAAGGCTGGTTTTCTTCTCCCATTTACTGTGTGAAGAGTTTATTATTATTATATATATATATATATATATATATATATATATATATATATATACATATATATATATATATATATATATATATATATATATATATATATATATATATATATATATATATATATATATATATATAAATTTCTGACTCACATCAGGATCAACCCAGGTCTTTCAATTGGAAGGCAAGGGCTCTGCTGCACTTATATGGCCTGGGTTCGATCCTGATGTGAGTCAGAAATTTATTTCTGTTCCACACGTGATTGTGTGTTGATTATTTATATATATATATATATATATATATATATATATATATATATATATATATATATATATATATATATATATATATCATTGTAGTGTCATAGTGTAAAGCACCTACATACAGGCATGCATGTGTACGAAGACTTCTTATGTTTATAACTGTGTACGTGAAATTATTATTTCTTTGCTGGTAAAACAACCCATTGCTAAAGATACCCGGATTTTCATAACAATTGTAAAGTAATTTGATGTATCATTCTTATAGCCTCTCTCTCTCTCTCTCTCTCTCTCTCCTACAGGATTTTGTATTTCTTTGTACCCTGGGGTGAAGCTAGGTTTCCATGCTTTGATGTATAGAAAGGTCTTTTGATAGAGAATGTATTCGTGTGTTGCTCTCAGATCCTAGCTTTCTGCTAAAACCTCTCTCCATTACGAAACGTTGTCACCAAGTTACAAAAGTATATAATTTTAACTATTGCTATTTATGCGATCGCTCGGTATTTATAATGTTTGCTTGCTTTTCCCCTGAGTTTATCATTTGCTTGTGAGCTGCTTTGGCAAGTGTCTAGCCTTTAACCTTCACCACCTGATATCTATGGCTAAACGTGGGTAACCTTACGTGTCAGCTCAGTGGCTGAAGCCTTGAATGTCAGAATTCTTCTTCCAAATGGAAGCTCCTTCGGTCGTAGCAATTCGACAACAGTGGCATGGGTTTGCAACTTCGCGTCATGATGACGTCTTCATTCCTCTCTCCACTTTTCTTCACCTTTCTTATAAATAATGATATCATTTTCAGAGCCACTGAGTTCATTGTTTTCTAGAGGCTTGTGGCATGCCCGTGATCTTGGCATTAATGGCAGCATCATTGATATTCCGTGTGTGATGCGATTACAGCTAATACATTCAGCCCTCATACCAACGACCTCCTCGGAGACGGCGCGTTTGACTAATGGAGCCATTGACACGGGCCGTTTAAGTTTGACTGACGTAGATCATGGTCGCGATGGAGACGTTAGAAGAGAATAAAAAGTAAAGAATCCCTCTGAGGAAGCTGTTGAAGCTATGCGCAGTGGCACTGATTCCGTAGGGGGGGAACTTGGTATTGGTGCGACGTCACTCGAGCAGGGTTTTCGGCATCTTACAATGTAGTGTCTTGCTGCAAACTTGGTACCCAGAGTCAGCCATTTGTGCCTCAGGGTTACCGCCGGGTGGGATTATGATAATTGCCTTCTCTGTCTGTCTGTATGTCTGTCTGGCCTTTTGTGGGTTTTGAATTGGCTATTCTCACCCCGCTAAAATTGCATGTGAAGGTTGACCTGCAGGTGAAAGGTCAAATAAGAATTACCCGCAGTCGGCCATTGTGTTTCATGGACACTCGTTTCTCAATTCTACATTTGAACAAAGCTGAAGCCAAGCATCTACGCTTAAGTAGTTTCATACGAGTAAAAACTCAGGTGACTCGAGTGGCACTACCTGGATCCGTTGATTGGTGCTAAGTTTGGCCACTACTGTAGATGCTAGGGGCTAATGCCAGAATGTAAGGTCGTGTGGGGCAGCTTTTGGGGATATGTTAGAGAAGGGTAAATCTGATCGAGGTGAGGAAATGAACTTTGAATTTCATTCCATTTTCATACATTGCTCATTCATCGGTATATTTAATGGTGTTGAATTACATTGTTAAAATATATTTTTTTACGTATTACCTTACCAGTTTGACATAAGTGACGTCTGTCGTATTGTACTCGTTTTTTTTTTTTTTTTTTCATTATTTGTTCACACGAGGACATTGTTGGCCGTGAATAAATGTCACACGGAACAAACGAGGTTTTAGACATCTCCTGCAAGAATGTGCGCACATGTACGTGTACTCTGCTTGTAAGTTAGTGTGTACGTTTACGTTCCATTCTCTCAGAATCATCTCGTGTCGTCGCCGAATCAGGATTCCGGCAGGCACCGGTTTTATTACTCATGTACTCCCTAAAATAAGTATGAATATACACAGATGACAAAGGCCAGCATACTACTGGCACTGAGTCAGAGAGAGAGAGAGAGAGAGAGAGAGAGAGAGAGAGAGAGAGAGAGAGAGAGATTGTCGTAACAATGGATTCGAAGGAGGTGACGCCAGATAGGAAAGCCAGCAGTGATTTGAGAGTACCTGAGGGGAAATACAGCCGTTTTTTGAGTGAGGTCATCACAGGGATGCTTTTAGAGAGAGAGAGAGAGAGAGAGAGAGAGAGAGAGAGAGGGATGCTGTCGGTGATATCCTATGATCTCAAAACCATCCTCCCGTGAAACCTTTTTGAGTTTTGAGCAAAAAATTTGAAACATTCTGTTCGTAGCTGTGCCGCGCGTCCCAGGCGTCTTTTGAGAGATTTGATCGCAACAAACTGCTGGCCATTAATCTCAGTCTCATTTTGCCTTAATGCCAAGGATTGCATCAAATGGCTGAACACATCGGAGGATCTTGTGCAAAAGAAGTTTTCATTTCTTGATGTGGTTTTAATTTTAAGTCCTGCCTTTATTTCTTTGTCCTTCGTGACGTCATGCATTTACTTATATTTATATGTTTATTTTTGCTTTTATGTTTATATATAATATATACAATATTATATTTATATATATATATATATATATAATATATATATATATATATATATATATATATATATATATATATATATATATATATATATAGGTGCATATATAAGGCGTCTCAAATAACTTTAAATAAGTCAAGGAATATCTTAGATTAGTCTCTGAAGTTTTTTAATACTACGTATGATAACAGGGAACATACTCGTTCTCTCTCTCTCTCTCTCTCTCTCTCTCTCTCTCTCTCTCTCTCTCTCTCTCTCTCTCTCTCTCTCTCTCTCTCTCTCTCTCTCTGTGCACCTCAACTTCTGTCATCTGAAATTCCAAAAGGTTTGCCTTAAATGGAAAGCATTATATTTACATGCCTTTTTTACAGTTGAAATTAATTTCTGTGTGAAATATTCCTTGTAGATCACACATACTTCATATATTAGGTCATTTCTTCTTCCCTGTAGCCAAAATTAACTCGACACACAATTAAAACTGCTCTCAACTCGGCCCACTCGAAGGGCAAGTATGTTGACAATGGCTCCAGCCCAGTTGTCCTAAGGTGTGTGTACGGAAAACTGTGTTCAAGGCTGGCAGCATGTGTCATGTATACATGCATAAACAGACACACACACGCACACGCATGTATACACATATTATATATATAGATATATGTGCGTGTGTATATTTTTTAACTATATATAGTTACTGGCAGCCCTGTAACAGTGAACATCTTTGCAGAATAAATACAATAATGGATTTTCTGTAAATGTTTTTCAATATTAACCAAACTGTCCTGAAGCCAACAATTGAATTGACTACCGGTGATGTTGAAAGGCTTTTTTTTTGGGTGTGTGTGTGTGTGTGTGAGCATGTGTGTGCATTTGTGTGTGTGTTGGGGGATTGGGTAGGGAAGGGGAAGGGGAAGGGGGGGGGGGAGGAGTTTGATAGTTGGCTAGACCACTCCATCTATCGGGACTGTTCGGAAAGTCAGAGGCGATGGTCGTCATCTCTCCTTTTAGCCTCGATTTCCTCACACAGGAGCAGCCTTCTCCCTGGCCCCCCCCACTCCATTGGGGAGGGGGGGAATCCACCCCCAGTCCCCACGAAGTCGATTTTCTTCCACTGACTCAGTTTTCACCTACAGACACCACTGCTGGTGACCACCTCCACCTCGCAACAGGTCTTGAGATTCTCGGGAGAAACGGACGCGAGAGTTTTCCACATACTTCGACGGTCTTCAGTGTCTGATGCTCTTTCTTTCTCTTCATTCTCCTGACTTTGCTTTCCTAGAGTGTCTCGGATCTCTCTCTCTCTCTCTCTCTCTCTCTCTCTCTCTCTCTCTCTCTCTCTCTCTCTCTCTCTCTCTCTCTCTCTCTGTGTTCAAGCATTTCAGTTCTCTGGTATGCTGGGAATCGTTTTTAATTGGTCTGTTATTTTCCTCTTGCGTGCAGTTTTCCCTTTCATTTTACACCTTTCCATAATATTCTTGTCAAAAATCCACAGCAGTTTGTACGTCCGTTCACAGCTACGAAAGAAAACAGAAAGCAACTCCGAGATTTATTCCAAACCACAAACCGAGATTAAAACGTTGTCAGTATTCATAACAATCTCATAATAGCTTGAGTCACTGAAATGTTGAAGAAATCCAGAATGGTGTAAGTGTAAATATATATTAAACATTTATACAAAACGAGAGCTTTCAAGAGCCTGCAGGTTCTCGAAGGTTCTCGTTTTGTACATATTTTACACCATTGTGGATTTCTTCACCGTTGTCAGTATTGTCCAAGTTGATAAGGGTTGCAAATCAGAGTATGACAGAACTTATATTTCGACATACGAAATAAAATATGAAATAGAGAGTCTCGGTTTCAAATCGTACTTTTTACCTTTGCTGTAAGTGAGGCTTATGTTTTTATCCATGGGCATGATGTACAGGTTATGTGGTCGGAGGTTTTTGCTTCCACCTAATTCATAAAATGCTGACTGAGTGATAGTTTGCAAATCATTTTATTGCTTCGTTTTACTTATTCTACAGTTTAGGTGGAGTTCCTCGTTTGAATTTAATGTATTTTGCATTTACATCCGTATTGTCGTGAGAATCCAATTCCTGTTCAGTCTGTCTTTGCTCCGTGTTGAGAAAATACTTTTTAAATGTTATGCTGGAAGTTTTCATCATAGACAACATCACATTCTCTCTCTCTCTCTCTCTCTCTCTCTCTCTCTCTCTCTCTCTCTCTCTCTCTCTCTCTCTCTCTCTCTGTTTCAAAAGAAGCGTCATTTATACAGTTGAAGTGGAATGGGGCAGTGAGCGTTGTCTCATCTTTTCTGGGGAGCCACAACCTCTTATGGGAAATGGCTGAGTTTTATAAAAATAAAAAACAGTTAAAAGATCTGTCATGCTGACCCAGTTTTGGTTGGAATCTGATGACAAGAAATTTTCTGCCTTCCAAGGCAGTGAAGACTGTGTGTGTGTGTGTGTGTGTTCATCCCACCCTGTTTGCTTCTAGAGTATCATGGGTGACCTTCTCTCTCTCTCTCTCTCTCTCTCTCTCTCTCTCTCTCTCTCTCTCTCTCTCTCTCTCTCTCTCTCTCTCTCATCCTTGCCTTCACGTAGCACTTGATTTATCTGAGCACTCCCCTTTCTTCTTTGTCACTCTGTTTGAGTATTTGGCTCGAAAGGCTCCGTGACATAAAAAGGGATCACGAGACGTCATAGATGCCAGTCACTTTTAATTCCTGGATGATGGTGGTCTGCTTTTAAGGATTCATTTGAGTTGAAATCCTCATTTTTCAGTTTTAGAGTGAATTTCTAGTATCTGGTCCCCTAAGAAATTCTGGTTTTAGCACCATTTAACGGCCTACAGCTCTTTCCTCTTATGATTGATCTGCTTACATAATGTTTAAGTATAATTTTTCCTTGTTTATCTTACCAAGTACCCTGTGGATTCACGTGTTTACTTACTGTTAAGCTTTCAAAAACAATAACAAAACTAAAGTCTCTCGAAGTAGTTTATTTCGGTAAACAAACATACGTTTTCCACTGACAAGATGTGTTCATAGAGAGAGTTGGTGATGAAGAAAACAGAAAATTTTTGAACGTTGTTGTTGTGGATTCAGGACTCGAATGATTTACAAGGTGATTCAGAGAGTTATGAAAATTTCCTTTATTTGTCAGACTGTATCGGTTGTCAGAACTTCCTCAACAGGCCTTACCAAAAGATTGAAATGACTGGTGAAATGTCGAAAGGAACTGCTTTAGGATTGAATGGCTTCTCAAGATAGAGCAGTTCTTAAGTTCCCATTGAATTCTGTAAGATAACTAAGGCTAAGTGTCTACTGTCATTCTCGGTTAAACTGTTTGGAAGACTGTGGCTTCCGGTAAATTATTCAGAGGAAGAGAATTTATTCTGGGCTACGTATGATTTGCAAGACGTCCACAGAGAGAGAGAGAGAGAGAGAGAGAGAGAGAGAGAGAGAGAGAGAGAGAGAGAGAGAGAGAGAGAGTGTTCTAGATCAGGTGAGAGAGTGCGAACCTTTCTCTTCAAGGCCAGGAGGCCACCACCTGCCTATTCATGCCGAGAGTGCACACTCACACTGGCAAGTGGAGTCCCACTTGAATAAAGTTGTCTCAAGAGCACGGCGGTGATGCTCTCGCCGTAATGCTACCTGGCGCTCGGGGCCTTTAAATAGTGCCAGGGGTTAATGCAGTGATGCCCCAAGATTTGTTTTGATTTCGTAGGAGACTCGAGGGTTTTCATAAGTTCGGGGGAGTTTAACTGCTCTTCAGTAATTGGTCAGACGAAACTTCTGTGTCTTTTTGTGTTGCCTCTGAATTTTAGTTTTCCATTGCGTTTTGCAAGTAATGGGTAGAGCTATATAATGGCCTAATTTACAGGTTATACATTATATATATAGTATATATATATATATATATATATATATATATATATATATATATATATATATATATATATATATATATATATATATAATATATATATATATGTGTGTGTGTGTGTGAATGTCTTTGCGTATATATATATACATACATACATTCAAATGTATATATACACACACATTGTGTGTTTATGCCTGCGCTTACTTGGTCGACTATAATTATACATGGGAGACGTCATAAGCACAGAACGTCTCCCATGACGTGGCCAAAAAAGAATAGTATTGGATTTGCTTCCTTATTGTCAGATGTTTATGGAGCATCAAGTGTCATTGTGTATAAATAAACAAGGCAGCCTATAGATAGCTCCCCGTGTAATGCAAATTGGTCCGACTTTGGCTGTTCTCTCTGTAAAGACGTCCTTTTACCATTTATTATCGTATGCATTCTCGCACTCAGACCGGATGATGGAGAAGAGTTGGGTGTAGGTCAGCGCACCTGCCGCGTTCTTACATGACTTGAAAAGTATATATGGTTACGTATAGTCAGCACAGATTCGTACTTGTGGGTGTGTATTTGTCGTCATCTTTAGCGTGAGTTGCGTTATACTCAGTAGTGCCACCTTTAGTTTTTCACTGTGTTTAATTTTTGAATTGATCATTTTTCATTTTACTGGTAGTCGTTGTAAAGGAGATCTGAAGTATTTTGCTCGTCTCTTGATGCCAGTCTTACATTTAGAAATAGTTCCTTGACAGCAAGTCGAAATTTTGAAATATCCCAAGCGTGTGTTTAGCCAGCAAAATTCTTATTGTTTCTAGTTTTCATACATTGACCCTGTTTAGTTTTCAGTAAATATCCGGATTTCCTTGTAAAATTAAAATTTCATTCAGTCTTACAAATATTGAAATACGGCGGGTTATAAGTTACAACTTCTTATGAAAAATATTAGAAATTCGTAGAATCCTGCCAGTCGGAAGAAATCTAGAATATGGGAATACCGTGAAGATTCGTTGTGTGTTGGGAATATTCCTATCGCAAACTAATGACAAGGAATCAATACTGATTTTTTTTCTTTGAGAATATTGAAGGGTTATTTAGTCACTAACATCGTATTTGGAGGATCTTTGCGTCCTGCTTACGCTCTTATTTGTATATGGACGTAGAAGGGTAATGTAATAGCGTATTTCAGTGTGTGAGGGATTTTGTTATAGATTTAACGATAATTTTTATGAATTTGAAGTTTGTATATATTTTCGTTATTCCAAAAGCTCAGATAATTTGTTAATGTGTGGGAGCATCTTTCCTTAAGCCTTGCCTCCTGTAGTTTTTACTCTACTTCACAAAAATTCCAGTCCCTCCGACTCTAGTGAAATTTGCTCTCTCTCTCTCTCTCTCTCTCTCTCTCTCTCTCTCTCTCTCTCTCTCTCTCTCTCTCTCTCTCTCTGTATTAGTCAGAGGTTGTGGAACTGAGAGACAAGAAGGAGGTATTTATTTTCGTGAACTTGATTATATCATTATTCCTTTACATGTATATACTTTGAGGAGTATTAGATTATTTAAGTGTAGTCCCCGACTTATTTGTTTATAAGTAAATGCATTTTTACGCTGGTGTGTCGACACTGGTCAGCTATTGCCTCTTGACTTTATATTTTATTTCCTCCATAAAACATAAAATCTTTTTAATCATTTGTCCTTTAAAAACTAATCATGAAGACTGACATCTGCAAATGCTACATTCATAATGGTGTTTGAGAACAAATCTATGGACTCTACACGCCCAAGTTACCATACAGACTACCGTGCGGTATCTTGATTCAACCAGCCGGTACGACAAATTTAATTTTCAGAATGCACATCATTTTCGGTATTTCTCTGTCAAAGTCATGCAGTGGAATCTAAATATATGCTTTGAGTGATCCATAATTGTATTCTGAATTATAATACACCGTGATCGAGTAAAGGTTTCTGTTAATTTTGCGTTATTTCTTCGTTGTTCAAGACTAATTCGACCTTAGTACTTCTCCAGAACACGTTTTCATTGCAGGTGCGAGAATTTATTTTAGATCATTTTACCCAGCGAGATATAAATTAGCAGTTCCCTCTTTATTCTTCCTCTCGGAACGTTGACAAAGGAATGTTGCATAACAATTAGTTGCAATTCTCGCGAGGTTGAGTAGGAGGAGGAGACCACTTCCCCATTGGGCACGCTGTGTTGCACAGGGTACAGAAATAGTGACTGTTCTCAGTCACTATTCTTCCCAGGGCATTACACTCTGCTCTAGAAAGACTAGAGCTTTGCCAGAATTCCTTGTAAACCCCCTTCCTCTCTCTCTCTCTCTCTCTCTCTCTCTCTCTCTCTCTCTCTCTCTCTCTCTCTCTCTCTCTGTTTCTCCATCTTTTGCGAACCGTGCCCGGTTACTAGTGCATCTTTTAATATTTGTTAAATTAATGTTATTATGTTTTACCTGTGTTTATTTCGTAATTTGAAATTTGTAGTTGAAAGTATATTTTGTTATCCTGTTGTTAGTTTTTATTTTTTTTGTAAGATCATTTTTTTATTTGTTTTATATTCAATTAAGTATAAATTTTGAATATTTTCGTAATCATACTTATTTGGTTTTATATAACTTATTATATCTGCTGATTCACGTATTTATTTATTATTTATTTATGTTTCACTTTATTTATTTTTCACTTATTTTTCACTTTATTTATTTATTCATTTATTTATTTTATTTTTACAAATTCTAGTTACTAGTTACATCTTATTTAACCATTTGTTTCAATAAAGTCCGAAGGTACACGCAAGGGGTCGAATCAAAAAAAGAAAAAAAATTATATCTAGTCAAGTCATTTTTAAACCTAGATGAACGTAGATTTTGCTGTTTATTCACTGATAAATGTAACCATCTCAAGTCATTTTAATGAATATGCAAGTACAGTCATCATGTAACTGAAAGCAAGTCACGTTGACCACGGTGCCGTACCGCCCCCCATGCATTTCCGGACTCCGGCGTTTACAGAAATTCTCGTTTGTTGCCAGGCCATTAAGTTTCCTAGATCCAGCAGAATGCATCATCCTGCAAGGAAACAAATCTTTTAATACTTCTTTTCCTGGTGAGCTGGTTGGGACGTTAGTGTGTATATATATATATATATATATATATATATATATATATATATATATATATATATATTTATATATATTGGTATATATATATATATATATATATATATATATATATATATATATATATATATATATATATATGTATATATAAAATGTGTTTGAAATCACACACACGTGATGTATGCATTGGCTAAACTTATCAAGATTCATACCCAGATTTTCCTAGTTCCCTGTGTCCCATCTACATAACGTGTCTATGTATATATGCAATACCACGCAGAATTAGGTGGCCAGCGTTAGGGACCCCCCTTGAAATTCGGGATGAGAGAAAACGAGAAAGACATTCTCTCTCATACACGCCAACTTCTGTTCCACGAGCATGCTCAGTTTGATTATGTTAGTCCTAAGGAATCCGTTTTCTGTCTTCGGTTGTGACTACTATACCATTTTCTTTGCTTAAATTACAGGGGAAACTATGCTTTTCTGCAGAACTAATGTTTCTCTGTAATATTGTATAGGAAGATAAAGAGTATAGTTTGTAACAAAAAAATTAACCGATAATTTTTTGAAAAGGAATAAGAAACTGGAAGTCAGTCGAAACGAAAGTGATTTGAAGTTCTGATCAGATAGCCAGGCACTTAGTGCCGATACATTTTTGGACAAAAAGTCTCTCTCTCTCTCTCTCTCTCTCTCTCTCTCTCTCTCTCTCTCTCTCTCTCTCTCTCTCTCTCTCTCTCTCTACGGTCTTACATTCCCAGTGACTAAGGCTGCCTTTTGGTATCCCGTCCACGTGTAGATGCCGCGTGCAGGGATGTACTTGCGTTCGCAAAGTTGCAAGGGAGTGCAGTCTGATTTCCTTGAGCTCTAGAGACTGATTTTAATGGTTAGGTGTTGAATTTTCACAACTTTCTTTGCTGGGAGTGTGAATGAAGATTAATATAGAAAGTGATACAATGAGAACGTAGAACTCTGTAGCCTATGTGATTGAATGCCCTGATGTATCCCAGGCAAAATAGAATGAAGGATAGGACAAGGTGGTACATTATGTGAAGTTGTTGGAGAGAAATGTGGTTCCAGTGAGAGATGGGTTTTAACAACCACGAGGAGATAAATGACTCGAGGAGAGAGAAATATAAGATAATAACTATCGGACAGACAAGTAATAATAGTTAATAGGAGATAACGTAAATTTCCCACTATAATAATAATAATAATAATAAT
Organism: Macrobrachium rosenbergii; assembly: GCF_040412425.1. NCBI lineage: Eukaryota > Metazoa > Arthropoda > Malacostraca > Decapoda > Palaemonidae > Macrobrachium > Macrobrachium rosenbergii. The sequence continues at coordinate 32,781,619 of NC_089768.1, forward strand.
AATAATAATAATAGTAATAAATGTATTTATAGTTGTCGTTGGCAGGATTTCAAGGCATCTTATTGTTGTAACTCCTAACACTCCTTTCGTCTAGTAAGTATATGTATATGTATACTCCATAGTCCACACCATGTACAGTATACTCTGTTATAGCATACAACTGCAATAAATTACTGATAGGAAAAACTTAACGGAAAGGATTAACTCAGCCCTCAATAGTATACCGTACTGCAGTAATGAACAGCAAGTGAAACAGTTACAAAAAAAGAAGATAGAAAACGGGGTAGCGAGGAAAATACTCTTGAGCTCCTCAAAATGCCATAGTATGTAAATTAAAAGAAAATAAACAAAAGTACCGAAGCTGGGAGACCGATAAATATTTCTAAAAAGTAGAAAACTAGATGTACCATAAACCTCGCGGTGGAGACAGCCACAAACAGGCTTGGAACGGAGGTATATAAACTGTGTATATTACACCAGCCAACTCCAGCCAGACCAGATATAAGTGAGACCTACTAGTCAACATCAACCCGACTACGCAGCATAGCACATTTATGAAATGTTAGTTGTAACTCTCTCTCTCTCTCTCTCTCTCTCTCTCTCTCTCTCTCTCTCTCTCTCTCTCTCTCTCTCTCTCTCTCTCTCTCTCTTTGTCTTTGCCTCTATTCATTGCTTGCCTGATGGTGACTAACAGCGTTGTTTTCTTAGTAAGCTGAACCCGGCCATTAGCCATTATTTCCGGGTATAATAGACGACAAAGATTTTCATTCTCTCTCTCTCTCTCTCTCTCTCTCTCTCTCTCTCTCTCTCTCTCTCTCTCTCTCTCTCTCTCTCTCTCTCTCTCTCTCACATAAACACACATTATTATTATTATTATTATTATTATTATTATTATTATTATTATTATTATTAAGGCTCTGGTTAAAATAGGCAAATATTTGCGAGGAAGAAGTCGGTATAAAATATAGACTTTTAGAAACTAAATGCCTTTGTTGGAAAATCAGAAAAAAAAAACACGCACCAGAAGAAGAGAAATGTACCAATTTAACATGCAAAGCTTAAAACAAAAAGAATTCAAATTTCCGTTCCCCTAAAACCACGGCTACACGGAAACCTATAGCATGAAAAAGGAAAGCAAAGACAGAGGAATGATGCTCTAAAGTAACACTTAAACAGAGAGCAAAAGAGGGGAAAGATCGCTGGCCGTTGAGACAGCGTGTCACCACCACCACCCTCAGAGGAGGCCCCTCGTCCTTGATGAGTGTCTCCGGAGGTTAGTAGGTTATCAGTTGGGTGACTGATTGACTGAGAGAGAGAGAGAGAGAGAGAGAGAGACTGGCCGGCTGGTGGCGCTGAGTCATCAGAATCTCGTCCCGCTTTCACGTCGATAAAGCCAAGTCATTGGTGGCCGGTTTATCACCTATAGATATTCGGTTTTTGTGACGTATTTATTTAATGAATATTAGGCATGACAAGTTATCTCTTTAGTAAATAATTTCTTGTTATGATAACGCAACGAACACTGCTAGTATTTTTACAGCATTACTTCAGATTCTTTGCAGCCTCCCTTCGGCCCCTAGCTGCAACACCTTTCATTCTTTTTACACTACCTCCGTTCATATTCTCATTCTTCTGTCTTACTTTCCACCCTCTCTGAACAATTGCTTCAACATTAATTTCAGTACTGAGTGACCTCAGAGCTCCCAGTGCTTGGCCTTTGGCCTAAATTTTATATTCCAGTTCCAGTAAAAAAAAAAATAACATTTTTTGTTTCATTGAGCTTAAACCTTAGTGAGACAAAAGAAAGCTGTTTAACTCGGTAACATTGCTTTGATTTAAAGAAAGTAGTTTATCCTAAAGTGGAAGCAAAACATAATGGCTTAAATATACAAGGAGGAACAAGAATGAGATGAATGAATACTTTCCAAACTTTAAAGATGATCAAGAGACCAGTCGGCTATAAATGACTTCTTGACAAAAGTTCTTGATTTTTTGTATTATATTTTCGCCGACCATCCATCAGAGACGTCGGTGACTAGCGCTAAGAAAACTACGTGGCAAATCTGATGCTCAGTTATAATTATGATGTACTTAAAAATTAATACTTTCGAAAAGAGAACCGGACCTGATTTACCGAGTAAATAATGCCGAGGTTAATGTAAAGAAAAAATTATATTAGCGACTGTTTAATTATATTCCATTGCTAAAGAGCGTTAAAATTTATCCTTAGATATAATAAAAAATAGATTTAGATTTAAACCTTAATATTGTTAATATTTGTTGGTGTACACGTTACTTTAGTTGTTCAGTTTATTAATTTTCTTTGATAATTATTATAGAAAACGGAAGAGCGGTAATAAAGAAAATTGGAGCTTGAATATAGAAGGTTAACTCTAATAGGTGCGTGAACTGTTTGAGTGTTTTAAGTTATTGTTTCCCTTTTATCAGATTTTGCGTCGTGTTTTGATCCATTTTCAGGTTTTCATTGTGCCCAGTATCTTAATGTTAATGCAGTCTGGGTTTAATTTTTAGTATTTAAACATTTTACTTTTTTTTTTGCATTGCTGAGCAAGAAGAAGTAATTAATATGAAAGAAATATACGTAAATAGTACAATACAACCATTCCTTATATCAATATTTTTAATTCATATTCTAATGTAGTAGTGAAATGCGGGTAGTTAATCCCGTAGACTTTATCATGACGCCTTCTGCTTATATTGTGTCTTTGGCTGAGTCATATGGACAGGATGAAGTTGCTTACATATCGACCTTTGGTTTTGGTAGTAAATGAATTTAAAACATTGTGAATAAACTATAGATAAATGCAATATAGTTTATAGTTTATTTCACTATATTTTTTATGAAGATGAATAATCATGGCGTTTCAAGATACTGTGTTATCAAAGTTTGTCACAATTTCTTTACATGAAGTTATTTCAGTCACATTTGAATATGCAAATGGTATCCTGATACATACTAAGCTTCGCTTACGTGTTTTGTAATTTAGCCGTGACCTTCACGAACATAATGAGCTGCTTCTACCGTCGGCCTCCTAATGAAAGAATCCTTTTGATGCCACTGATTGACGTCTGTACTCAGCAAAAAAATATTTACATGACACTTTTTTTTTAAAAAGGTTCCGTAACATCTCGGTATGTGAGTAGATGGAATACCGTGGACGTTATGACATGCTTCTTAATTACACAATTAACGGCATAAGCGCCCAGTTTCTAAATTTATTCGGTGGCGTCACCAAACTTTAGTCTTTATTGCGTACGAAGCCTCTGGCCTCACTTACTAATGCGAGTTATTCCTCAAAAGACATTTGAAAGTTCAGTAGAGATTTTTTTTTTTCGCATTTTCACATTTTGAAAATAACCTAGATCACAGTTTACAAGCATACATATATATGTGTATATATATATATATATATATATATATATATATATATATATATATATATATATATATATATATATATATATATATATATATGTATATATATATATATATATGTGTGTATTATATAAAACATGTACATACACACGCACACATATATATATTGCAAATGAAATTATTTTATTTTATCTGGCTATGCAAATCGTCACAATTGCTAAGTATAAAGACTTAGAGAGAATCCTTTTTGAGTTCACTCTGTCACCAAGAGTACAGCATCGTCGGCGCGGTTACTAAGCCATTTATGAAACGAGGACTATAATGTAGGAACATTTTTAACAGTGGTGTTTCGTAAGCCAGCATGTTTGGAATCTCATACCGTATATAAATCGTCGTGTTTATCTCTGGCACTGTTCTCGATCATCGTTTATTTCGTCCCTATACTTTCATCTTCGTTGTCTTCTTACGTATTCTTTCATATTATTGCGTTTATCTCGTGTTTTATCATCGTTTGTGGAGGCTTTCTTGGAAATGCTGTATTCACCTGTTCAGTGTCAGTAAAACACAGTCAAACGCCACCACATTTACAAGATTTTCCCCCAAAATAAGAGCGTTCATAACTCATTTGTGTTTTTATTTATTCAACCCAGTCTCCAATTCAGATGTTGAGCCAGAGAACTGATAATATCATGCAGCTAGGCAGCATGATTTTTAACAGTTTTGGATAGAGGCATAGTTCCCTCAAATGGTGCACTGGCGCCTTCGTGATCCGACCCCATCTTTTGTAACTGACTGAAGTCAGTGTTGCTTTATAGCAATTCAGTCAACTTTGTTAACAGCAATAGTAACAATCATTCATTATATATATATATATATATATATATATATATATATATATATATATATATATATATATATATATATATATATATATATATATATATATATATATATATATATATATATACAGTATATATACATATTATAGTTCATTGCCTTTACGTATTTATTATGTCTTTTATTTCCTTCGCTTTGCCGTCTACATACGTAAATTCTGAGCCTTTCCTCGTTTTTCAAATACATCTTCTCTCCTCCCCACTTTCTTATCTCATTTCACCTAGCGCTTTCATACTCCTTTCTGTCCAGTACAATCGCGTTCTCTCTCTTTTGCATCCAACAACTCCTTGTGTGATTGATTTTTCTGTGGATCATTGGATGATGACCTTTTAGCCCGCCCCATATCACGTCTTGGCAGCCTTTTGCTCTGACAACATTCAGGCGGCTGTTTCTATCTTAGGCTGAGTCTGTGAAAGAGAAAAAAGTGTTTTATTATCTTGATTTAGGGAAAATTTGCAGTGGGAAAGGCGTGGAGTAGATTGGTATAAGTGGTAGAAAATATAGCGAAGAAAAAGTTTTATTCGTAGTTGAGTATCATTCCTCTTTATAGGTTTTGAGTCCAGTCGTGGTCCTGTGCTGCTTTGAAAAGCGTTTTTAAATCATAGATAAAATCAAATAAACACTGATTACTTTTTTCCAGGATATTTCCGTCATGATATAATTCATTAGGATTTTCCTCGAGTCATTCATTACCATGTTAGATCATCTGTGACTTTAATTAAAGGATTTTCCTGTGGTCATTCATTACCATGTTAGATCATCTGTGACTTTAATTAAAGGATTTTCATCGAGTCATTCATTACAATGTTAGATCATCTGTGACTTTAATTAAGGTCATTCATTACTATGTTAAATCATCTGTGACTTTCTTTTATTAACGTGTATGCCTCTTCTTCCACAGGCGCAAGGAGAGTCAGTGATAGTGTGCGGGGTCAATATTTCAGAGGTCACAGACGATTTCAAGCTAAATCAACTGGTGAGTGTTACGCTTTGTCACTGTTATGATAAGATTGATCTTGTAGCTTTTTTTCTTAGTCATTCTAGAGTTTTTTTATCATTATTAAATTCCGTCTTCATTTATTTTTATTACAGGTGTCATTTTTTTTAGTTTCATTAAGTTCTTCAGTTATTTTTACTACAGGTGCCGATATTTGGCACCTGTAATTAAGAAGACAGAACTTACTACAGGTCTTCTAAAATTTTACAGATGCCAGTATTTTAAGAAGACAGATGCCTCTTCTTATTACAGATGCCAATATCTGACACCTGTAATTAAGAAGACAGAACTTACTATAGGTCTTCTAAAATTTTACAGATGCCTATATCTGACACCTGTAATTAAGAAGACAGAACTTACTACAGGTCTTCTAAATTACAGGTGCCAATATCTGACACCTGTAATAAAGAAGACAGAACTTACTACAGGACTCCAGGTGCCAATATTTGGCACCTGTAATAAAACTCGGTTTATTGTCGTCATCAGTATGTACAGTGGCAAGTATTATAACTTCTCAGAATGTTGGTGCATGCCCCAAGTCTTGAGAGAGAGAGAGAGAGAGAGAGAGAGAGAGAGAGAGAGAGAGAGAGAGAGAGAGAGCTGTTAAGGGTCTTGATCAAGCTAGATCTTATTAAGGAAGATAAACTTGAAACTTGCACGTGCTGACACTTCTCAAGCAGGAAGGAGAGAGAGAGAGAGAGAGAGAGAGAGAGAGAGAGAGACTTGCGACGACTGTTTGCCCCTCGTGCCAGCCAGGTGTGGGCACCAGAGAATGTGGATCTTGCTCTTCTGTTCCTTTTCCACTTTGGGCTTTTTGACACACACACACACACACACACACACACACACACACACACACACACACACACACACACACACACACACACACACACACACCACCCACTAAAATACAAGCATAAGTTTAGACGAGCCATCGGAAAAAATTGGCTGTCGCTACGGAACACCGCGAGTTTGCTCTCTCTCTCTCTCTCTCTCTCTCTCTCTCTCTCTCTCTCTCTCTCTCTCTCTCTCTCTCTCTCTGTGTGTGTGTGTGTGCAAGTTAGTCCTTTGGATACAGGTTGAAAAGTTATTAATGCCACGTAATAATAAATCCTTGAGTAAGATGATTACTGATAACCAGAAATTTTACAGGTCTATTGATTAGAAAAGGGATATAAAAATACTATTTTTAGATTCAATTATGTTCCGTCAATAACATCCATATACTTTACGTAGTCAGTGTTTCGTTGTTTTACGCTGTCACGCCAACATATCCCACCGCATCTAGAATCGATTTTGTCGGAAACAGTAGATAAATGCTAAGTGACAGAGAGAGAGAGAGAGAGAGAGAGAGAGAGAGAGAGAGAGAAACCGGATCAAGAAACTTAAATCTCCCGAGTGTTTCGAATTCCCTTCCCGTGTCTCATGGGGTCGCGAAAGTGGAAATGGCTCGAGCTTATTCTTATTCCATATCCCGCCCGCCTTTGAAGGTTATGTAAACACGGTTGTTTTGATCCCCTAAAGGAATTCCGCCTTGTTTCTTTGCTTTGTATTAACGGGCCTCGACAAAAACGGGGACGTTTTTCCGTCGTTTCTTTACTTGGTATGAACGTCTCCGGCGTTCTTCCCTCCGTTCGAAGGAAGAAGGACTCTTGTTCCTCGAGCACCCCGTGACGTTCCACGTTAAATTACGAAGAGGCACTTCCTTGAATTGTCATGTGTTATTGCTTTCGGTCCCTTTTTTTTTCGGACCCGGGCTAGATAAAGGCATTCATTTGGTTCTTCGTCCCATTGACCCACGCATTAGAAAGATATCAGATGCGAAACGGCTTCGGTCATGAGGAATCTTATCTCGTGAAAGTAACAGCCAGAATGAAGAGGTCTTGTGTATTGCTCAGCCACAGCGAGATTTGGCATTGAGGACGTAGGACTGTTGGCCGGGGTACCCACTCACGGAGGAGGTGGGAGATGAATGACTGGCCTCCTTTTGCCAAAACTGTTAAAGGTGTGTGTTTTTAGGGGGTATATATAGGGGAGGGGGAAGGCCCAAGGGGTGGGAACCTGGGTTTTAAGAGATGAAGTAGGTGGACAGCAGAGCAGCCATCTGGGGCCTGTTTTGTCGGTGTGTGTGTGAAAAGAAAAAAAGTCGGAGGAAAGATAGAGTGGTTCCACCTTCCGAAGTTATTTTAGTATAGCTTTAGCAAATACTTTCTTGTAATTGATTATGAATTAGTCATTCGTAGCTTTAACATCTGATAGATTAAGAAACTTAAAAGAGCCTTATATATCGTAAAGGAAGCATCTATTTTTTTCAGCTACCCCAGAGAAAACGGTTTTCCGTTCAAGATTGTGTGTTGCTGAACAATGTCTGTATTCCCTGTTTGTCGCAGAAAGGTGCTTCTTTGTCGTCGACCTCCCCTTCTTCTTCTTCTTCTTCTTCTTCTTCTTCTTCATGTTTTGCCTAAGTCGACAGCTTTTATTTTTATTTCCCGTGAGTCAGTGTTTACCGAAGAGGACACAGTCCAAAAGAACGAGTGTGCCTCATTTCTTTAAGACTACCTCACATTACCCCGTTTGGGAAATGAGACAGGAAATTAACAATAGAACCTCACAAAGCGGGAAGCTCGCTTAGGAGGGATTTCCGTGTAATTGGTCGCAGTACACACCTCAGCACACTGGGATTTTCTATTGGAAAGCAACGTGCGGGGGGGGAGGGGTAAAATGCCTCGTAAGTGACGACTGCATCCTCCCAAAATAAGCCGAAATCCCTTCGGAATCCGTCCACCCAGGTCATTCTTTTCCTGGCGAGGCTATGACCTTAAAGCCTAAATAAAACTCGGTTCCAACTTAAAACTGATGTTGATTCAGGGAGTCAGTCCACAATATTCCGTGCACCTGTTGCTTCGCATTTGTCAAAACATTGCGCAACCGTTGTTCCTTTGCGCCACGTCTAAGTTTAGAGTTGTGTATTGTTCCTGTTTATGAGCAGGCTAAAATTATTCGCTTTCATCTTGCCCACCGGTTATCCTCTAGTTCTCCCTTTGACTTTGATTGCGTGGAAGATTTTTTATAAAGTATTGTAAACATATTCTTTTTGTGGATATCAGTACACTTATATATTGAGACTTGAAGCTACATTTAACTGATTATAACACGGTGAGCAACTCTTTCATCTCGGTCGTTTCTTGCTTACCCACCTTCAGAACTCGTCGATAGGATCAGTAAAGGAGTGTTTACCTGAAAGTCAAGGTTACGAGCGTCTTCTCCCACTGCAAGGTGCCTTCACTCTTCAAAATAAATAATTTAGGTCGGATGTAGGGTTCTGGTTTGGCAAACGCTGAGTTTCTCCTCCAGATATCCTGTTATGAAAGGGAGATTCGAAAAGTTGTCTGAAATGAAATCAGGAGACTTTCTTTCTTTTTGATGTGTTAATGAATATTCGGGTGTGTAAATCAGGGACTGTTGGGAGCCGCCTTACCACCAGAACATTGTTGCCTATGGCTATCACAAGATATTTATTGACCTCGCGTAACAAACAAGCAACTTCAAATATATTTGTCACCCAGTGGAGAAGTTTTTAATATGTGAATATATTATATATATAATATTAAATGTTTGTACTCAGTGCCTCGTGCCACCTGAGAGATTTATCAACTGATTGTCCTTGCAGGGGTAGAATAAACCAAACATCCTTCATCTGACCTTCAGTTGCGTGAGGCATTCACCTACATTTGTCCATAAACTTTCTTGGTCGGAATAAGTGGATCCGACTTCTTCAGATAATCACAGAAAACAGAGGCTGGGTTGTGTACCTTTTTTCAGTATTAGATTAAATCAGATTTGGCACCAGAGACGATCCCCAGGGAACTCCGGAAGGAGAATTGGGTCCTGGTCCTTCCCAGGGAAGGCCTGGGACCGCTAGGGGACTTTAAGCACTTCGAATCCGAAAAGGATCAGAGCAACTGTTTGATGACTGAAGAAATTTTCGTTTTATTTCACGTGCATGTGTCCTTTTTTTTTTTTTTTTTTTTTTTTTTAACATCATCATTATCATCATTCAGATCCTCATTTGGACCATCTGGAGGACCCCATACATACATTCGTAATATATATATATATATATATATATATATATATATATATATATATATATATATATATATATATATATATATATATATATATATATATATATATATACAAGATCCACGAAGGAAAGAGAAACAACGGAGTGCTGCGAGGCCTTTCGACTGTCGTCCTTTACTTGTCCTTATTTTGAGATGACACAGTCATGTGGGAAGAACGAAGAACGAAAGGTTGGTGAAAAGTGTGCACAGTTCATGTGTTCTGGGAAAGAACGAGAATAATTCTTTCTAAAGTTGAAATAGCGCTCTTCTGTAAATTTTAATCTGTTCAGCCTTTTATGAAATTCAACCTAACTTTAGGTTTGGTTTATTTGCGTTGCTCTGCAACGGACAATATAATTTTTTGACCCGCCAACTGATGATTTTATAATTAACAAGGAAATAAGAACTCAGAACGCATCATTTATTTTTGTAGCTAGGGACTGCACGCAGCAGATCTTTATATTTGTAGTAACGCCTTTTAATGGACTCTAGTAGTTTATTTTCCTTATGAGATATTCACACTCGACATCGCCAGCCCCTTTTTTGCTCTGATCACTCGTACCTGTCCCCACCTTTGGACACCTGAATTCTGCCAGTGTGGATTGAGTTGGTGGAAAAAAAAAAAAAACAACAGACACGAGAAGGAAGAACAGGGGAAATGCTTCGTCGAGTATGTCCCATTGCGAGCTTCCGCGCGCGCACGTAACTAGAGTGAGCATGTGGGTCACAAATAGCACCGATTTTATTTTTTGTTTTTTTTATATGGTTGTCGGCCAGTTGACCCCTGCGGTCGCCTCTCTCGTTTGTTTATAACTGATGTTGATTGGCTGCCGGTGATATTTCTTTTACGTAACGGAGTGTCATAAATCTGTCCGTAAAGGAAGCAAATAACGGCCTGCTTTAGGCATTGGCGCCCACGGCTCCGCTTCTAGGAATTGAGGGGGGCGTGAGAGGGTAGGCAGCAGCAGCAGCAGCAGCCTTCCTCGTGGCATCCTGCCAGACTTGGCACCCGGGCCGGAGAGAGAGAGAGAGAGAGAGTTTCGAGAGTTGGGGGGGGGAGTTAAAGTTGGTTCAAAGCTGCTGGGAACATTCGTGAAAACATCATTTATACAAGTTATCAGGGCTTTAACGATTAAGAGACAAACTTCGATAAACGGAAAGATCTTTGGTTCATTGCTGCTGACAATATTTACTGGCCTGGAGAAACCGAACGCCAGGCAGCACTTGCTTTTTGCAAAAGGTCGAATCTGTACAGGAAGTTGGCGGAGGGGATAGAGGACACTATCGAGGAGTGTAGACGTCCTCATACCCCCAACCTCTCCCCCCCTCTTTTCTCCCTCAATCCTCCTCCTCCTCTTGCCTCATTACCTGGCATCCCTTCTTCCACACTGATTCCCGCCTTCGTGCAAACAAGAAGTTAATCTTCTCACTTGTTTCATATGCGTGTGTGCTCGTGTGTGCGTATGTGTGTGCATCTGGCTCCCAACAAAGGGGGTGGGTACCTGGACGGACGCCTCTTTCTCACACTCACACACATATGACTTCATAAACCATCGCCTGGTTCGCCGCTCCACCACACCGCCGAAGGGAATGCTCTCGACGGAGCTGCGCTGCGCTTCTTGGAGGGAAAAAGAAAGAAAAGTTGACACCTCTTCCGAAGTGTGATGTTAGACCTGTGAAAGACCTGCGAGGGAATCTTGATTGTCCGACGGACGATTCTCAAAGTCTCTCTCCCTGTCCTGATGCATCAGCCTGAAAAAAGTCAGTCGCCCCCTCAGTGCCGTTGAAATCGTTGAAACAAATTTGAAAATTTCGAGGGGGGTATTTTCTCTGTTCCTGTGCTCCTGAAAAGATAGAAGGACAGATAGCTATCTTCTTGCCCAGTGCTTCAGACTTTAAAAAAAAAACCATCCACAACTCGAGATATTGCCCGCTGGGAATCTCATTTTCCTCACTGCTCCTAGCACAGTTTTGAGTCCAGATGGCCGGCATCGTGAGTGCCATTCTTGGAACTTTCATCAGCAGCGAAAAGCCTCTTCCTGTCACGGTATTTATCTGCGTTCAGTAAACGCGTGGGCGTTGCCTTTGTTTTGAAGTGTTCGCAACCCAGCAGTTCCACACCCGCACGCCCGCCCACCCAACTTACTTGCACCCTTACCTGCCATTATTGCTGGTCGCTTGAAAGAGCTGACAAACTCACACCACTGGTCACTTGAGACGTCCTCAACATGCTGAATCCTTTGTTCCTCTTTGTAAGTCTAATCTCTTTTTGCAGGTAAAACGAGCCGTTCTTTCCTTAATTGTCTTGTCCTCGCGAGTAAAAATTCCTTATTATTTTTTTTATTGTTTTATGAATATTCTTATGAGTTTCTTTCTTTCCGTCTGCTCGTGTAGCTAAACTGTGTCATTTACCCGTTACAATCTCAGGTTAACTATAACTTTCAGTCAGTTTTCTCATGATACTCTAATAAGTATTGATTAAAGTCATCATCATCATCATCATTAACATTTTTCTATGTGACAGATTTTTCATTTACGCGGTTAAAGATCCTGTGATTTCTCTCTTCTTCTGTCGTATACCTGTCTGAATCCTCGCCTGATTTAGGTCTGCACCTCATGCCCATTTTCCCCTATTTTCTGTTTTTTGTTGTGGTACTGCCACATTCACTTATATTCTGAATGATTGCTCCTCTTGTATACAAATGTTTTGGTGGTTGCGTATGTACACACCTATACATTTACGTCCCATTTTTTCCTGTCATCAATGGGTTTCATGTCGTAGCTGTCAAATAAATGAGAGTCAACTCCATGACCCTTTCCTTGCATAGATCAAAGGCTGCAAAAAAAAAAAAAAAAAAAAAAAAATTCTCTCGTTTGGCAGTTTGCGATATCTTGCTTGCCCTTCCAATATCGGTTGAAGTTATTCTCTAAAGATTTTCTAAATCATAAGCGGTTTTTTTATACCTATTTGCTGGGTTATTATTTTTCTTTGTTCGTCTTTTTATTATGTCCACGAAGCAAAATAGCAATCATCCCTATCATAGAAACTTAGTTCATTTGCGCTGGAAGGAAAGTTAAAAATTTAATTCACTATTGAAATTTTCATATTGTTGTTGGCGTTCATTGTCAGAATTAAATCAGGAAGAAAACTAAGTTATTTTGTCAAGGCACATTTGGTGCAGATCAAATTCACAAAAGGAAAATGACAAGATCCCAGAACAAGGTGATTGTGCCATTAAATCACGCAAAATGCAAGCCACCTGGGGTTGGAGCGTCCACATTTTGTTCCGATCTGTCACCGAATATTTTTCCCGTCCATGCCTGAATGGAAATACTCAAGACTTGGCCAAGAAACAGATAATCCCAAAGATTTGAGTTTATGATGCAAGATACAAAAAGAGATAGAGGAAAAAATATACTCCAAGCGCAGACGAAGGGAGAGAGAGAGAGAGAGAGAGAGAGAGAGAGAGGTCACCGTCCGACCGCCCTAGAATTTAGGCGGAATGTCGAGGGCAAGACACCCAGCTGTTCGTTCACCCGTTCCCGGAAAGCAGGCAGATGGGGGGAAAAGTCACTTAGACAAATGACATTCTTATGACGCCACGTGTGAGTTCAACAGTTTTGTCAAGACTGTCTGCCGGTTTTCCAGATGGATGTACGAATATGCCGCCATTCTTATTATTATCTCTGTTTTTCTAATAATTCCTTTTACCGCAATAATTGCCCTGCAGTCATTGAGTATAGGAAAACGATTACGCGATTTTTCAAAAAAATTAATTATTAGATGAATGTAGAAACTTTATTGTAAATTATATTCTGCTGATTCAAACATAATTATTAATCTAAACATACTTACGAGAGACTTTCCTTCCTAAATATATTATGAATGTTATTAATAACCATACATTTATGTAGGAAAATCGAAAGATGAAGGTAATAGTGAATGATAGTGAATGGTATTCATAAAGAGGTACATGTTGATAATAACGATTGTATGTAATGTTATTTGTGCTCTCTCTCTCTCTGTCTCTCTCTCTCTCTCTCTCTCTCTCTCTCTCTCTCTCTCTTTTATCTTTAATTATCTGGTGTGTCAGCCCCATGTCCCACTGACCTCCTAGTGACATGCAGACATGGCATCGATCTATGCCCTGTGACTTTCACCTGTGGTCTAAATTCTGCGATGCCTCTCTCTCTCTCTCTCTCTCTCTCTCTCTCTCTCTCTCTCTCTCTCTCTCTCTCTCTCTCTCTCTCTCTCTCTCTCTTGCTCTTGATTAGACAGATAATTATGACAATGTATTTTTGCCATAATCTTGATTGTTAGCTCCTTTTTCTGTCCCTTCAGCTTTTTCTAACCTCTCTCTCTCTCTCTCTCTCTCTCTCTTTATGTCTCTTTTTGCCATTTCTCTCTCTCTCTCTCTCTCTCTCTCTCTCTCTCTCTCTCTCTCTCTCTCTCTCTCTCTCTCTCTCAAATAATAGATAATTGAACATTATATAATTAGTATAATTCTGAGCATTGCCTCCATTATTCCTGTTATGTTAAAGACTGAAGAACAAGTAGTCTAATTAGGATAATTAGGACGATGATGATAGCAGTAATTATTAATAGTATGATGACGATAGCAATGTTGACATTGCTAAGAAATCTGAGAATGACGACATAGTGTTTCTTCCAATGGCGCACGCGTCGGCATTTATCATCACAGATAAAGGTTCTGGCGACAGCAATTGAACCTTCAGCAACCACAGCAATAATCTCTAGATACCCCGTGTGTGTATGCATGTATATGTATGTATGTATGTATATATATATATATATATATATATATATATATATATATATATTAATATATATCTATTATACATACTTCCTTTCTGTTATGATGAACACCTAGGAACAAGTAGTTCATCATCATCATCATCATCATCATCATCATCATGGCATTCATAATTATTGCTGTCATCATAATCATAATTAAACTACTCGTTCTTAGGTGTTTATCATAACTGGAAGGGAGGAGGTTATAACCACAATTATAATAATTATATATTGTCTAATTATCTATCTGCTTGAGAGAGAGAGAGAGAGGTAAAAAATGCTGAAGATATAAAAATGAGAAGGAATGAGTTAATGGTCAAGACTATACCAATTATACGTTGTCTAATTACCTATCTACTTGAGAGAGAGAGAGAGCTGTGGTCGTTGTTCTCCCTTTTTCATAACCTCAAAGGTCTCCATCCAAGCAGGGAGGACCGAGTACATAACCGCTACCCCGACCATTTACGTCTAAAAATAAAATCGCCCTCGGCCTCAGTTTGCGTCACTCCCGCCGGTATATTCCCCTCTGCTGCTGCGTCTCCTGCGAGGAATTAGGGCCCTCCCGTTCTTGGACTTCGAAGGCTTTTTTTAATTTTCATTTGATGCGTCGTTTCAGTGGTATGAATGAATGACGTGTTTATTTCGTCTGTAATGGAAGAAATGAGTTGAACAACGTCATTGCTGTACGGTTGGTAATATTGGTGTAGGAGAATAAGGTCTGTGAGTTAAATAACGTCTTTGTTTTACATCTGATGATTTTAAAAAAATAAATAACGTTTTATTGAGTACTCGACGATAGAGACGAAGCTTCGTAGCGTCTATAATGATGTGATAATGTATTGTACTGTATTTCTTAAAATTTGAAACGAGTTAATATTTTCATTGCACGCTTCATAATGAAACTGAAAATTAATAGACTCAGACTTAGAACTCCGAGTCCTTTATCTGCCACTATAGGCTATTCAACGCGAGTCTTCTTTACTAATGCACACCAATTTTCACACAGTAATAGGCATTCGTGTAATACTCGTGATGCATTATATTTAGAACTGTGTTCTGTTCATATTATACCATACTGTGTACCCTGTGGCTTTATTTTGGACACGATGCGTAATGAACTAGAGTGTCACGACACAATGTTCCTCTTCGCGAGTCTCCTGATGAGACATCTCTCATTACATTCCCTGCTTAAGCTGTCATTACGGCGACCGGTT
This sequence comes from Macrobrachium rosenbergii, assembly GCF_040412425.1. Classification (NCBI taxonomy): domain Eukaryota; kingdom Metazoa; phylum Arthropoda; class Malacostraca; order Decapoda; family Palaemonidae; genus Macrobrachium; species Macrobrachium rosenbergii. The sequence goes on from NC_089768.1 coordinate 32,797,067, forward strand.
TGCTTATGTTCGAGTTCATTACGGTGGGTTACTGCTTACACATGTCATTGGCGCCTCTCTCTCTCTCTCTCTCTCTCTCTCTCTCTCTCTCTCTCTCTCTCTCTCTCTCTCTCTCTCTCTCTCTCAAAAAAAGATTGGCTGTGTCTTATTCCATTTCATCTAGCATCCGTTTTTTTTTCTTTTCTTTTTTTTTTTCAGGCCGAAATTGGACCTAGTTAATCTGGTGATTTTTTTTTATACACTGGAAAGGTAATCAAGCGTGACTTGAAAATTCCCCCTTTCACTCTAGTATCTATATTTTTATTTATCTTAAATTTTTCATCATGGTAACTTTTGTAGTTGAATGGAAAATTCAGTAAATCTTAACGCGTATTATGTAGTTCTTGACTCTAGAAATATTCTTACTATGTAGTTCTCGCTAGAAAATATTATTTGAGTTGAAACAAGATCACGAACATTGATCATTGAAGTTTATTTTCTCAATGAATGTACATTTATATCGTTGTGACACCTATGGTATATCGAACCAAATAGAAAATTTGTGTTGTAATTGATAAGAGTTCATGTGTATACCTGGTACTATTCATATGTGTATTTGACACAGCTCATGTGTACACTTACGATACTGCTTGTGTATATTTGAAGCAGTTTATTCTAGCCTGTTCGTTTATTCCCGTGTTCGATGTTTTCTCATATTAGAAGTGTTACGAGGTACATATTTCACAAACAGATGAATATCTGTGTTGAAAGATTTATAATTGGGGAGCTTCAGTGAGAATGGCTTAATTACCTATAAAGCAAGGCATAAATAATCTCAAGAATTTTGTTTATATAGATGCTTTCAAGAACTCAGCTTATTTTCATGAACAAAAGTGGATTGCATTGTCGTTTCGCCACAGCTCATTATTATGCCCTAGTACGACCAATGTGCTTCTGTTTAATCTCACTGTAATTCCTAACTAAGTTATATAAGTTTTGCGAAAATTCTAGATATATAAGATCAAGTTTTACTTGACTATCCAAACGTCAGCTAGAGGAAGTCCGAGTGATGGATGGATTCCTTCAGTAACTGTACCCTGGGAGTCGCTCTTAATTGTTCTAATGTAAGCTGTCAGTGGAAATGATCAGAGAGTTCTCTCTTTCATCCCCCACTTTTATCTGACGTCATAGATTTTGCTTATTTACATGCGATCGTCCGTAAACCGTTTTCATCCTGTAGCGTCTGTTCGACTTAGGCCCATTGCATGGTCGCGTTCGTTTCCTACATTTATTAACGTAGCCTGTGTTCGTCTGTCAAAAGTGAACTCTTTCTTATCGGCTTCCTTTGGCATCATTCAGGGAGACATATTCAGAGCGATGAAGTGTGTGGTCACATACCAAGTTCGTTTATTTTCATCCTCGGGGACGGAAGAGGTTAACTTTCGCTCAGTACTTCAGGCGGAACTTATTATTATTCCGTGGGTTTTCTCTAAGTTGATACTTCCTTAAGGCATTGTTTCTGGTTGCTGATAGTGGACCTCTTACTTAGGAAATTGTCTTTTTAATTTATTGTTTTTATTTTCTTTGGAGGATCTTATTCCACTGAGAGACAACTGAACGAAAACGTGTTCAGTTGCACTGCGAGAATGTAGAAGCCGCTTTTGATTAGCTGCGAATTCTCAGACCTCCTTAGAGAAATGACGTGACACGGAGAATACCAAAGCATCATAAAAATGGTTCTACATCTTTCGTGATAGGAATAAACATACACAAACACCACTGACAGGCATTAACATCCGCCTTCGGCTCTGTAGTCATCAACAAAAGGGGCTGCCTTAGTTTAGTCTTGGCAGTCGTTCTCTCTCTCTCTCTCTCTCTCTCTCTCTCTCTCTCTCTCTCTCTCTCTCTCTCTCTCTCTCTCTCTCTCTCTCTCTACCCTTTATTGTTAACGCCGTCTTGTTCTCCTTATTATCCTGTTTCTTTTGCAGGGCTATTTCAAGTACGTATCTTGAAACGCGTCAAGATTACATTACTTGTACGAATGCTCTCTGGTTAAAGATTTAAATATTAACGTTTTTTTTCGACATTTACTTCCGAATTAACAGATGATAATTTAATCTCTTTTTCAGCTATTTTAGGTATATTACAATTGACTTGGTGTTGTTCCTTCAAGTAAGTTTGAAGGCTGACTCGGAAATACGTGCTTCCAAATGTTTGGGCTGACGCTGACTTGGAAATTTTTCATTATAATTCCCCCCAACACCCACCTCTCTCTCTCTCTCTCTCTCTCTCTCTCTCTCTCTCTCTCTCTACTAATGCTGTCACCTCCAGATTGACTCCCAAAACCAAACCTTTTAGTAATGGATGAGCATTTCACTTGACCTTTCCTTCATAATCGTAATTTGGGCAAAGGTAACTCTGCAAGGATTTGTAACTTGCAGAAAAAAAGGTATGTCAGAAAATACCACTCCGAATTACACCTGGTTCCTTATCCTTGCGGAGGATGGAGTGTTTTTGGCACGGCCCTGGCCCAAACTCACCTCCTGGGTCTCACACCAATGAGCGCGCACTTTTTGGGAGGGCTCGTTCTCTCTCTTCTTTGATAATGGCGCGAAAACCGTGTTCCTTGCGCTATTCTGGAATGGTTGTCATTTTTTATTTCTTTTCTCTTTTTCTGCCATTTTGTTTAGGTCCTCCCATCAGCATTCGAGAATAAATGAGGCGGAGGAAATAAATTTAAAGTACTGACGAGCTTGATCGATTTGCGCTCTTTGTGAAGGTGACATACGTATATATATATGTGTGTTTGTGTAGACGTGTATATATATATATATATATATATATATATATATATATATATATATATATATATATATATATATATATATATATGTGTGTGTGTGTGTGTTTCATAAAGGTACAAAGGTGACACCAGCAGACCGTGCCCCGAAGTAAACAAGATATCAGTTAATCTCATGACGTCAAACCTCGTTCACTCTTGTCATCTGTTAGCTTGGTCGGTTTCCTTTCCTAGAAATTTTCCCTTGGCACAGAGACCGGCACTATGCAACAACAACAACGTTAATAATTATAATTATAAAAAGAAAAAAGACGTAAAGAGGTATTTGCGTCGAGGGTAAAAAGGGAAGGTTTTTCACTTGTTTATTTTCGTAAGCTTTGTTTTTTATGACGACTTATTCCATGCATAAGTGGCTTTGACGCAAATCACATAGATCTGGGTGTTAGCGATTGAAATGTCAGATTTCCTAAGGTTCGTTTGTGTCCTCATTCTTTTTTGTGGTGGCTGGCTACAGAGAAAGGATTTATTCATCTAAATGTTTTATTTAATGTTTTTTTTTTTTCCTTAACGTTTATTCTCCAAAGCGTCCTTTATAAATGAGTTGAACACTGAGTTTTATCGCGAGATTTTCTATCTGTAGTCATTAGGAAGCTCACTCAAAGCAGATACACGAGCCACTGAATTATCAAATCGAGAACCCCAGTGAAGGATCCGCTTGAGTGAAGGCTGGGATGAAAAAAGACGTTTAAGAAGAAGAAGAAAAAAGTGGGATGAAAAAAGATAGGGTAGAAAAAGAAGAAGAAGACAAGTTGCAAGAGAATCTAAGGAGATAGGGTTCACATCTCCCCGGTGTTCGATACAAGATTAGGTTGATGGTGCTGTTGGCAGAGGCTCAAGAAGAAGAAGAAGACGACAACGTAGGTGGTTGTTGACAAAGAGAACCCAACCATCCATCCACTTCCACCAAATGAACGGCTCCTGAGCCATTTCAAAAGCCCTTCGCATTTTTAGGAGCGTCTCCTGTTAAATTCGAGTTGCGTGGCAACGGCAGTGGGATCGGGAATGACAAAATAAAAGACATCTTGTATCCGCATGTGCCAGTTTTCTGGCGCGCGCGGTCGTATCATCAACCTCATTCTACCGTATCTCCCTACTCCTAAATTTATTTTTATGTCTGTTATTGTTATTTTGATGACATCGTCCTTGATTTGTCAGTCAAGGAATCTGCCAGGTTTAACAGCGATGACAGCTTTTATTGAGGGAGAAAAGACAAGTTAAAAAAACTAAAAGCTTTCTGAAAGCATAACCATAATAACATTGTTTATTTAGAAATATGTGGTGTCATTATCAAAGAGGCGTTTGTAACGATTGATGTTTTAAGGGGAACCGAGGACTTGCCATAAGACTGTCATCTTTCTTCATATGTGAAGCCTGTATTCCACACTTCACGTGAGAGAAAAGATGGGAAAGGAAACCAAAAATAAAATAAGTTCACAAACAAGTAGATAGTTATGTACAAATTATACATATACAGTAGTATGCATGCTGGAAGTTTTCACAGTGAAATGTTTAGTATTTATTAATTTAATTATTGATGAAATTGTGAATGGTGTTGTTAATAGGATGTTTTCGTTTTTTATTTCGACAGCTTGATTCCTGCGATCAATATGAAGACCGCAGGAAAATCAGAATGCGCCTCAAGACTCTCATGGCTGAGAAGAAAGGTAAGTCGGGTTCCATTTGGGCTTCTTCAAAGTTTTACTTTTCATGTAATACAATATGTGGCGTTGCCACCCCTCCATAGACTGAAATATATCAGCTATTTCTAAGTTAATCATATAACATACTGAGAACAGGAATGATTTTGTAATACAGTACAGGCAGTCCCCAGTTTAAGACGGGTCCGGCTTACAACGTTCCGAGGTTACAAAGCTTTTCAGATATATTCATCAGAAATTATTTCCCGGTTTACGACGCATGTTGCAGGGTTACGACGTGTTGTACGCCGATCCGACGGAAGAAATATGGCTCCAAAATGGCAGAATAATCAAAATTTGGAGTTTTTTTTATGAAAAACTCAGTAAAAATGCAGTTTACATCGTTTTCAATACACCCAGAGCATTAAAAGTAAGGTTTTCTTAGGATTTTTGACGATTTTCGACGATTTTTCGGTTTACGACGATTTTCGGCTTACAACGCGGCGTAAGAACGGAACCCCCGTCGTAAACCGGGGACTGCCTATATTTTTGCTCGAGTATTACATAGATATTCTGTCATTTCAGCTCTACATGATGGGCTGAGTGGCCATGACTTGGGTCGTGGGTCTCGCACCCAGGGCTCCTCGGCGCAAAAGTTTGAGGCAATGTCCAAGACCAATAATTATTCTAAAGAATCTAATTTGCGTAGCAGTGAGGGTGAGTTAGAACCTATAGTTTATGATCAGTTGAAAACTTCACTTGAAGAATATAGACAGCGCTTTGGTGGCGGGTCTTCACAAAATCGTGCTAGGGCAAAGCTTTCTGGTAGAGATACTTCAAATTATTCTTTCCCTTCTAGTAATAGTAAGTCGAGTGAGGAACACATGTTTGATTCAGGCACTGAATCAGGTGATGAATCTAGTAAATACCCAGAAGAATTCACAAGTTTTATGGAAGGAATAAAGGCATCAATGGAGGATGCAAATATGGATGGTCAAAAGAATAATAATCGTGAACATAGTCAGGGAAGCACAGACTCTAACAGTGAATTTAGTACAGAATTAATAGTCGAGGTTAATTCAGTGCTAGATCGATTGAAAACAAACATTGGAAAATCCAAAAGTCAAAGTAGTATTCCTGAAGTACAGGAAGGAGAAGGAACAGAACTGCTTTCACTCATAGATCGCCTCCAGAATTCCCTTGGAGGAGTACTACATGATCGTAGTGTTGATGAGGAAATGCAAAACACTGATGCAGATGCATTGCTGAATAAAGTGTCAGCCGATTATATTGATGATGCAGATGATGAGGATGATGGAAATGAAGAGGAAGAAGATGACAGAGAAGAATTAGGGGAGAGAAAAGAGGAAGATGGAGATGAGGCAGAGGAGGAGGAGGAGGAAGAGGAAGAAGTGGCTGTGGAAGAAGGTAAGGATAGTGATGCTGAAACATTTCATGAGCCAGTCAGGAGCTTGAGTGGTGTACTCAAGTCAAATTCATCTGGCCTAATGCACTCGTCTTCTTATGCCTCTTCAGGTGCTGGAAGTCCAGCTATTGTAACAGGAGGCCTTAAGTTCTCAGTTAATGTGAATGAAGCCAAAGGAATAGTTCTCAAGTTAGACGAAATGAAATCTGATAAAGATTATACACGGCATTCTCAGTCTTCTGAACGCTGCCCTTCAAACGTGTCAAGTCGAATCTCGAAAAGTCCTTCAGGGCATTCTACTCCAACAAGTGACCACCCATCTCTCCAACAAGAAAACAATATTAATGAGGCTCGAGTGATTCTTTCCTCAGCAATAGGTAGATGCCAATCACGCGAAGAATTAGTAAGACAACCTAGTGATGGTAACCTTTGTGAAGATGAGGAAGATGAAGTTTTCATGGATGCTCAGGAGGGGTCAACAAGAGATGGGACTCCTGATAGTAGAATGAGCAATTATAGTGATCCAGATAATCTAAGGAGAAAAGAAAAAAGAGAGATTCCATGGAAAATAAGAGCAGCCAAGAAGCGCTTTGAGAGGCCAAACCAGAATGAAAGCCAATCTCCTACACCAGGAACTGTTTATGACCATTTGGCAGGGGCTAAACTAGTCCAGAGAAAAAAAGCAAAATATCGCAACCTGTGGGATTCGGATAACGCCTCCAAAGTCCCAGTTACCTATCAAAGCCATTCAGTTGGCAAAATACAGGACATGAAGAGAAACTGGGAATTACTTAATCGTTCAAATTCCGATGAAGATTTTGGGGTTATGCATAAACCTGTACATTCCAAGTCTGCTGAACGTGTCAAATTGGAATACAGTCACTTGGTGACATCATACTCAGCAGGAAGTATAAGTCCACACAGCCCTGCAGTGTCACATCCACCAAAACAAGCAAGTCATATCAGTGACAAAAGTGACTCAGAAGACTCAGATGATGAGGGGGAAGTTTTCTCTATTCAACCCTATCAAGTCAAAGTTGGAATAAAAGCTTACCATCCTGGTATATTCCATAAACAAGAATCACACGTTTTAAGATCAAGCAATGTTTTCCAGAAACTTGAGAGTCAGGATGTGAAGAAGAAGGGTAGTTTCTTTGTTGAAAAAGCCTTGGATGCCCAACCAACTGTTTGGGGTGAAACCCATAATAAAGACAGGCAGCCAAGTCCACATTTGCAACAACAATCTCAACCACCAGCACTGCCACCACGCCTACAGGGAGCACCTTTGGTTCCCCCAAAACGTCCAACATCTTTAGCTATTCTTCCAACGGTTCCCGATTGTCGTCCTGGTGCATCCGATGGCAATAGAAATTTGAGTGAACCACCACCACCCTTGCCTCAGAGAGGTGAGGTCCCACAACCACCACCTGTTCCACAAAGAGGAGATTCAACTTCTGAGGAATGTGAATACCATGCACCAGCAATTGGTCGTACTCACAAGGGGAACTCAGTGGTACATCATGGGCAGTTAATAACACGGTCTAAGTCAACTCCTAATGCTCATTTAATATCTGGACACTCTGACCTGCAAAAATCTCTTGGTAACCCCGTCAGAAGACGTAAACAGAGTTTTGAAGAGAAAATGTACTTGGATAGTATTCATACAACAAGTCATGCACAGTTTCGCACAAACACTCAAGTCAAAACACACCAGGTCTCTAATATTCACAAGCAGTTTTCTTCAGAGAATTCTTCTTTAGAAATGGAGACTAACACTGGCCATGAAAGCTTTGACCATGGTGACAAAGCACTTTCTCACAGTGAACATGAAAATAATAGAAATGTACAAAATGGCATTTCTGGAGTTTCAGATGATCCAAGCACCAAACTTTTCACGCCTGAAATGCTAGTTAAAATTGCCGTACATAAAGCAGCTATTAGTAAACAAATAAGTGATGGTGAGGAACAACGTAGATCAGGCATGGTAAGAGCAAATTCAGCCGATGCAGAACTTCCCTCTTCCCGTTCCCATCGCACTTTCAATCGTATGAATACCATCGCAAATCCTGATGCTGCTGCAGATGAAGTCATAGGTACTGCACGACAGGGGATGCCTCACCAAAAGAAACATTCCCTGAGAAGAAAACAGGATGAAGATGATGAAGAAGAAAGGCTACATGAACTTTTAAGGCAACAGGCAATCAGAAATAAACAAAATGCACAAGCAAAGGAAGAACAACAGAGGCAACAAGAAATCCTGAGACAACAGGAATTAAAAAGGAAGGAAGAGTATAAAAAAGGGCTACAACAAAGAAAACTGGAATTGCAAAAGCAGCAAGAATTACAGAGGATACAACAGCAAGATGAGGAAAAACAAGAGCTGCAGAAGCAACAAGAAATCCAAAGGCAACTAGAAATACAAAAGGAATTAGAGATAAAAAGACAACAGGAACTTCAGAGACAAGAGGAGCTGAGAAAGCAAGAAGAACAAAAGAGACAAGAGGAGTTGAGAAAGCAAGAAGAATTAAGACGGCAGGAGGAGCTCAGAAAGCAAGAAGAATTAAGACGGCAGGAGGAGCTCAGAAGCTTAAGAAAGGAAGAGCAAGAAGAATTAAGACGGCAGGAAGAGCTTAGAAAGCAAGAAGAATTAAGACGCCAGGAAGAGCTTAGAAAGCAAGAAGAATTAAGACGGCAGGAAGAGCTCAGAAAGCAAGAAGAATTGAGATGGCAGGAAGAGCTCAGAAACCAAGAAGAATTAAGACGGCAGGAAGAGTTAAGGATACAAGACGAAAAGAAACGGCAAGAAGAACTAAGAAGGCAAGAAGAGCTGAGAAAGCAAGAAGAACTGAGGAAACAGGAAGAGCTAAGGAAACAAGAAGAGCAAAGGAGACAGGAAGAACTGAGGAGGCAAGAAGAACTGCGAAAGCAAGAACAAAGAAGATTAGAAGAACTGAGGAAACAGGAGGAACTAAAACGACAAGAAGAACTAAAGAAACAGGAAGAGGTAAGAAGACAAGAAGAATTAAGGAAACAGGAAGAACTAAGGAGACAAGAAGAGTTAAGGATACAGGAAGAACTTAGAGTGCAGGAGGAACTACGACTGCAAGAGTTGAGAAAGCAAGAACAACTCAGATTACAGGAGGAATTGCAGAAGCAAGAACAGCTGAAAGCACAACAGGAGATGCTAAGGCAAGAGGAGATTAGGAAACAAAATGAGCAAGAAGAAATTCATCGGAAATTAGAAACGCAAAAACAAGCAGAACTACAAAGAAAACAGGAAGAACTTCAACAGCAGATACTACTCCAGCAACAACAAATTTTACAGCAACAGCAACTCATAAAACATCAACAAGAAGAGTTGCTAAGACATCAGAGACAACAGCAAGACTTGGATTTACAACCTGAAGAGACACAGCAGTCTCAGCAGAACCAGGTTAATGTCCAACAATCGTCTGTTGTTCAGCAAACATCTCAACCTCAACAGGGCAATATGACTCAGCAAGGGAAAGTTCTTAGTGCTGTACAACAAGCTGTGCTTGAAGATAGTCTGAACAAAGGACCTACCTTTGGCAAGCAAGCACAGAGGGTTTCTCAAAACAAAGCCACCGAAAGGACATCTAAAACTGCTTATGGAAGACAAAGCAGCATTGAAGGTGCTGCAGGTATGGTAACTGCTGCCTTGTCTCGCCATCAATCTCGTGAAGAAATAGTACGACGAAGGAGTCTCTCAGCTTCTGGTAAGAATGGCAGTCAGAATTCCATTGGACAGACTTCCAATCCAGATATAGACTTCGGTGGTGAATATGACACTGAGATGAATGATGAAGTGTTTTCTAATGACCTTCAAGAAAAAGCTCAGGATATAAATTCACTGAACAGCAGTGCCAGTTTTGATACTAGAAATAATTCAGGTGAAATATTTATGGTCAGTAAAGTAGTTGTCGGCCCTGTCAGCACCCTGCCTTATCAGTACCAGAGTAATCCAGTGGCAAAAAGTCCTCAAGAGAAACCAGGTCTTCGTCGTGTGCACAGTCAGCATGGGTCACCAAGACATGAAGTCAGTAAAGTTGAGATGCAGGAAATGGATCGTAACAAGAGCTCCTCTGTTTCCTCACTAGCTGAGAAATTCCAACCTCAACACCCTCAGCAACCAAAATCAAAAGTAAGAGCTTTCCAAAAGAATTATTCCTTTGACAACGTACCATTTAGTAACCAAAGCTCTGCGTCTTCACCTTCTGATTCCCCCGTCTTTATTCAGAGTCCAGTGATATCATACAAGATGCCTCCTGGAGGTACATCATCTTTCATTAATGATGCTGACAAGGTTAAGAGTTCTTCAACTACATGCTTAACTAATACTGTTCAAAGTCAACAAGTTTTCAGTCCAATTAATGCTGTTAACCAGGGTTCTTCATTCACTGCAGCAACACGTGAAACAGTAAGAACCAAAAGTTCTTCAATTTCTACTCTAAATGAAAAAGCTCAATTTAAAGCACCAATTCTTTCTATAAGTGCTCAGAATGCAGCATTGGGTCGAGTTAGTCAGTCCCTCAAGAGTATTACTGGAACTGAATCAAAAGAAAAATCAACATTCCCACAGCAGAACAGACCAGGTCTCCAGTCACAGACAGCTTCTAAATGGGGCAGTGCTTCTGACAATACTTCATCAAAGCCAAAAGCCACAGATTTTGTAGTACCACCCCTTCCAACAACAGTTATGCGCCAGCAGCAGCTGCGAGAGCAACAGCTTCGTGAACAACAAGAAAAACAACAAAAGAAAGTGTCTCGCTGGGGCAGTATTCCAGATAATACTGTAAAACCTAAGAACATAGAATTCAGTCCTCCTTCTCAGCCCAACTTCAGTGTCCCTCAGCAAGGAGTATCCAGATGGGGAAGTGTTCCAGATTCTGTTTCTGACCCCAAAGTAACTGAAAATGTTATTCCTGTAGCTTCAAGAACAGAACGTGGCCGTTTAAATTCTGCTCCCACTCAGGATACAAGAATGACAAGTATGCAGCATCAAACATTTTCTTCCTCTTCACAATTATCCTCATCATCAATGCAGGCAACATCACAACCATCTTTAGGTCTACCATTTGCCACAAATAATAAGAGTGTGTCCACTACTGCAATGAAATTCGAACAAACTACTTCGACAAAAGTAACAGGTGCGTCTGTTAATTTAGATCCAATCGTAGAAAACAACCTTCAAGGAAATCAAGGTAAGGTAACCAGTATCTGGGAAACAGCAGTCAGTGCTTCAGAAGATTCCAGACATTCGACATCACAAAAACCATGGAAGGGAGGTATTGCACCTGATGCGACTGGTCAGTATGTTCAGAGGAACAAGCAAAAACTTGAGGCGAGTTCAAGCCAGATAGTACAAGATAATTTAGATATTGATCAATCTGACATAAAAATAAAGAAAGTAGAGAAGAGTCAATATGATGTCTGGCAAAAGTCTTGTAACACTTCTAGTTCAGTTTCTCAGGGGGAGGATCGATCAGCACGAGTAGGTAAAATTAAAAACAGTGTTTGGGAGAACATGACAGATAGGGAAGATGACAGCACAAAAGGAAAAATTGATCCTAAAAAGTTAAATAAGGGGCATATTGAAAAATGGGAAAATGTAAAAGAAGAATGTTATCACGAGAATGTAAATATCTTAAAGACTGAAGGTGTAAGAATGAGGAATAAAGAAAAGAGAGAAATCTGGGAAAATATAGGCAGTGAAGATCAGAAGAGCGTTAGAGATGAGAGATCAGTTAAAAGATTAAGTAAGGAGCAGATTAGTCACTGGGAAGCTTCAGGAAATAAAACTGAAGAGCCAGATGGTGAAGGAAATCAAAAGGTTAAGAGGAGAAGTAAGTTACAATATGATAAATGGGAAGCTGGTATACCTTTCCAAGAGCCAGATGATGATGAAGTAGGTTACACAGTTTGGAAAAATTCTGTTGTAAGCTCTCAAGTTAAAAAAGAAATAACAAAATTCCAAGATGGAGGTACAGTATCTCCTTGTGATTCTCGTGAAGTAACACCACCAAGATACGTCCGTCGGTCAAGTTCTGGTGCAATTAAAAAGACTTTAGCTGCCTTTGAACAAGGGATGCTTGATAAACAAGAACCAGGAGACACTACTCCATCACCTGGGTTGAAACATTCTAGATCTGGTGTTGTAAAGAAAGGCATTGCAGCTTTTGCGGAAGTAGGTGGTCAAGACACCCAAGTCTTGGCACCACCACCTCCATTACGTCATTCAGGTTCTGGACTTATCAAGTTAGGTTTATCTGTCTTTGAAGGACAACCATCTCTTGAATCACCAACAGAGCCAGAGTCATCTTTCCTTGAAAAGAGACGAAGTTTCCACGATTCACACAGTGAACGCTTCTCTTGTCTGGTGGAAAGAAGTGAACAGGGTCAGAGCTCTGTTCAAGCTGTCAGCCTCAAGATTCCAGTGGAATTGCTTCAGATGCAACACAAAAGGCCACAAAGTCTTTCTTTTTATCCTTCCCCTCCTAAACCTGAACCTGAAAATGCAATGAAAATACCTTGGGGAAAAGAGCCACCAAAACGGCACACTCCTACATCTAGCACTAAAATGATATATGGTAAGAACCAGTTTGAAGCCTCTTTGTCACCTGAAAGTGCTGAAAAGAAGCGTAAAGAAATAGCAGCATTTTTCCAGCAGTCCAGTGCCCAAATCTCACGAAAATTAGAGTTAGCAAAAGGGGTGAAAGATTTTCATTGCACTGGTCATGGAAAAACACCTGCTAAAGATAATACAGTTGTACATGAAAAATCCGTTGCTAGAGAGAAGTCTGTTCTTCCAGATGACTTTAATGACTCATGGGAAGAATTACTTTCGGGTACAGAATTAAATACTTCCATTGACGAAGCATTTACTGAAGCTTTGCTAAATGACATAGAATTAACTGAAGATGATAATTCACCTGGATCAGAACACCGTCGCAGAACTTGCAGTGACAGTCTTTTTGAGGCTTCAGACACTGAAATGACAAAAATAGTGCAGGGGGCAAAAGTAACACGATCACAAACATTCAAAGATTACTCAAGCCTTATGGTGACAAGTGATATCATAGATGGTCTTCATGAAAATTCCAGTGTTGATTCACAGGATGCTAGTCTGTCACATTGCCTTGATCAAGCAGTTGATAATTTATCAGAAACAACCTCTGAGGGGCTGAATGAGCAACAAATACCTAGTAGGGGGCAGAGCAGGGGTGACGTAACTCCTGCTGAAGATGGTGACGATAGTAGTAGTGAAGGTTCCATAGGTATGTGTCACAACATTGTAAGCGACACAAGTTTTAGTTATGATCTGCATGAATATCCATTACCTGCTGACCACTTTGTATTCAGTTCATACCCTCCTTTATTTAATGAAGAGCAAAACTTCCAACAGAGTGGTAATGTTTATAATGATAATGTGTATAATCTGAATTTTTCAAGGTATTTAAACCAGATATCATTTACAGTGTATTTTGAGGATAATTCAAAAACTTTTCAGAACACTAACACAGAACATCGTTTACTTGGGTATTATAGGACAAGTGCTCCAGAAATACAAGACCAGGAGAGTATTTTGAGTAAGCATGAAGAAAATTTATGCAGTTGTGAAATTAGGAAACCTAATGATGCTTGTCATACCAAACAGTTTCTCATTCCAGAGATAACAATAACGGACTTGGATGAAGGTTTTCCTAATGAAATTGCAGAAAATGTTCTACCACCAGATGGTAATAACGGTCATTTTCTAACTGTTGGTGCTTCTCATTCAAAACTATCCATATCTAAAAAACAGTCTTATATCATGGAAAATTTCTTGAAAGGAAATGGAGGCATACAGATATACAAACAAATGCATCCTCCAGAAAAATTAAGGAAGGAAGCTTGTGAGAATCTACCTAGTTTTAAATTGCTTGAGCATATTCAGAAAACAGCCTTACAAGAGGATACTGTTTATATCGGAACCTGTAACCATTCTTTGCCTGCAACAGAGAAGTTTACGAATAAAAATGTAAGCGGTACCAGTGAAAACAGTGATGTTGAGGTAACTGTTACTGATATGGATGGCAGAACATGGAAAATGGATTATGCTTTAAAAACTGACAGTAGGTTGGACAGTTCATTTCATAATAATAGTAAAGTTCATGCAAGACCAATTGACCCTATAAACAGTTCCACGAACCTCCCCTTCTCTCAGGCACCTTTCCAAAAACAGAAAAATTACATCCATCACCTTAAAGTACAACCGTCAGTTACACCATCATCTTTACCTTTTGTGACTTCATACTTGGTAACTTCAACTGACATACGTTCAGATCTAGACTTTTCACCTTTATTATCCATGGATAAACATACCTGTATTCCAGAATTAGAAATTTCATTTTCACCCTCAGCTGATAACCCTTCATCACCTTGTGTTCATATAAGCCCCACTGGCAACTGGTCATCGCTGCATTCATTATCACACTCGGCCCCACTATTTTCCACCATGGGTGTACCATCAGATAAATTTCAGAATTCGGATATTCCACCCAACTGTGCTGTTAATTGCGGTGGGGAGTTAGAGTATGATGCAGTAGATTTTGAGCATGCAAAGGATGCCTTTGTAACTAAAGAGGACTGTCAGATGCTTTCAGACTCTGAGTCTGTCAGTAGCAATTCAGATACAATCATCACTGTTCTTGAGAGGCCAGGATATGGTACAGCTAATCAAGAGGGAAGTACATTCGAGCTGGAAAGTAAAGTTGATTTGTCAGAACATGAAAATCTTCCTGTAAGACAGGTGCTTGAGGGTGAAAATGGCATGTCACACAGCTTCAGTGAAGATGATTTGCAGTACTTGGAAACAAAACATGGTAGTAATAAACCTGGTAATATTTATTCATCTCAAATAGAATGCTCAGAAAGTAGAAATGAATACATAGGAAGTCATTTTCATCAAGATAATAATATAAGTGCACCCATTGATGACATGAGCACTGTAACACTTGGTGCAAAATATGAGCATCTTGAATACCCGAGGGAAAGACATATGGCAGTGGGTAGGGAATGGTCAGCAGGAAGTGGATATGAAGTGCTAATCATTAATCACCAACAGTATCAGGATGAGCTTATGTTCATTACTTGTATGGCCCTTTCTGCATACGCTCTGCTTGTATTTTATTCTTAGTTATGTGCTACTTTTCTAAAATTGTTGATCTCAATTAAAGTACAAAATGCTGCTGATGCTTATACTATATGGCTCATTTACTATAGCTATGGTCACCTATCTTCTTTGTACAGTACTGTATCTAGTTCCGGTGCTTTATTTTTTTTATTTTTGTACAAGTAGATTATGTACCTTAAGAACTAGGCTGCTGCTTCTGGTTAAATGGTGAACTCTTTCTCTCTTTCCTTTTTTCTGTGTGTTCTTATTACATTTACTTTCATTTTTACTTTCAAGCATCTGATCTGCAGTGAGAGGTAAGCTTGTGTATAAGAATAGTGCACTATTCAGTAGCCTTCAAGTTTGAAGTTCATAAGGGGCATAAAGAGACCAAGACCTGAATACTGCTATTTTCCTGCCTTGCATTTTGCAACAGTTGTTGTTGTTGCAGATGTCACTGATACCAGTGAAAGGGTTATCATTTTGTGTGTATGTACAGTATCAGTATTTTTACGATGTACAGTATGTTGCATTTTTATTTGCATGGAGTTTTATTGTCTAGTGCATTAAACAAGTTAACATATTTTTTAGTGTTTTTTATATATATTTTTTTTTTTATTTTTTGTTGGCTGTGTGCATTCTTAACTGCAATATTACTTACAGTATATTGAAATTTCTAGTCATCTGTAACAGTAAAGGAAAAATTTCTCAGAGATAGGGTTGATTTTGTTAGAGTTGTATCCATTTAGCCATTAATATTATGGCTCTCTTATTTGTTTAAAATTTCAGAGTACTGTATACAGCCTTTTGTTGGGCTTCATGTCAACTGCATAATATGTATTTGTTTATAAATAGGAGCTGTGGTATAACACAATGTAGCAAACAAAATTTGGAACTGTTCTGCCGCTTAGTCAGCTTTGATTTGCAGTGTTGTTTATCATTTTCTCTTGTACTGAGTGTGCATTAACTGTTAGACAATCTTTTCTGTAGAGCAGACCAGAATGTTTTATTCAAGTACATTATAAGTGTAGCTGTGTATGTCTTCATTAGATGTCCAGTACTGTATCTATAGATGGCACTTAGTTATTGTGCTTCTGCTTTGTAGTGGACATAAGTTTTGCCATGTTTAGCTAATATTGCAAGTCTCAATAAGGGAAGAGAGAAACTACTGGATAAAATATTGAGATAGGAAGTATGATTTGGGTGCAAATTGCTCCTCAGAGGTTTAACAATGAAAAGTCCTCAATGTATATACATGTATATTTTTTTCAACATTTAGCCACTTTTGTGTGTGATAATAGACAGTCATGCACTGCAAATGCTGGTTGAACTTGAAAATGAATTCTGAGAGGGAAAACAAAATTAGTACTGAATATCTTACCTATGGTTTTAAGAAAGCACAGAACAAGTGATGACTAGAGGTTTCAATCTGATTCTTGCCATCATTCCTTCACCTTGCATTTGTGTCCCTGATCCATGTACTTAAAGCCTTAGTAAGCTATTGGCAGTAGGGTACTGTATTATTTTTTCTAATATACCCAATCCACAACTAACACTACATTTATATAAGTCATTTAATCTTGTGAACATACATACCAGATCATTCCTTTGAGCATTGTTTAACTGTTCCTTCTCCTGAACTCTGTTTAGTTTGTTTATCCTTTACAGCTCCAATATCCTGCAAGGCATTTTGTAATTATTTTTAGCTTTTTTTATGAATTACTGTAGTAGCTTTTTCCATATAATTTCCCCAAGAAGCGATCAAATTCCTTTTTTCTTAGTTGCATGGCTGAGAGCAGCCATGTTATTTTGCTACAAGTCCTACCTCAGTGCTTGTTGTTTTGGGGGCTCGGGTTGTAGTGGCATGTATTTGTGTTGTAGATGTGGCGCTGGTTAACGACTGGTTGAAGGAGAACTTCCCCGATCACCGAAGTCAGGGTGGCGCCCGCCAAGGTGGGTAGTTCAGTGCCACCATACCCTCATTATGTCAGTACAAAGTAATCCAGTTGATATTCTAACAGAAAACAAGCATTTGGTTTCTCATTCTTTACACATAATAGAACAAAACTAGTGCCACAAATATACCAGTATGTTGTCCCAAGGAATGAAACTTTTAGTAAAGACACAACATATTTTACAGCAAAACTAAACTTTGCATACCACTGTTATTATCATTATATTATTTAGTAAAAGTTGTTTGTCAAAGTCAGTAGTTTTAGCTGTTTCATTTGGAATTTAAGAATAAGATATCTGAATTTCAAACAGTTATCAGCACAAGCAGTAAGCTGTATTTGGATGAATGATCGACAGACAGTAAAGGAGTGGTACAGTATATATTTAGAAACTTAACCGTTCTTTAGGTCATTTTTATTTCATCTTGTTACATTTCAAAAAGGAACTTTTAGGGGGCAACTTACAGTGCAGGTCTTAATTTTCTGTAGTAGATATGCAATACACCTCAGGTTACAATTCTTGTACTGTACTGCATTGACAAAATAACTTATAACTTTGAAATACTTTCTAGAATTTTGTTATCTGATACACATTAAATTACTATAAATTTTACTGATTTATTATGTAAATTAGATAACTAGTTCATTCTGTAACATCTATGATTTAAGAATAGAATTTCATTCTTAACCGTCTTACAAAATCCTAATAACAAAACCTAATTGTAAATACAGAACTTTCTTGGAATGCTGGAGCTTCAAGTAACAAAGTCAGGGTGAATGTTAATTGCTAATTAGGAATGTATATGCTTTCTTAATAATGACTGTATTAGTAAATAAGGAAATTTTTCTGGTTGAAATTGCTGTAAATATGGCAGTGTATAATAATGTAGTACCTACGAGAAAGTGTCTCTAAAATTCAATTATACATGCTTGTTTGCTCTACTGGGCTACATTTGCAGTTTTGGGAATAGAATATATGCTTTGGTACTGCATTAAAAATTCATATTGCTAAAGAATTTGTGTCAGTGAATATGTAGGTCAGTAAGATCCCAGTGTTAAAATTTGTACTTTTTTTTTTCAACCTGTGCTCTTATTTGTCTAGAGATATTGTGTCATGTTAGAGATACCCTTTGGTGCCCTTAAGTGTGTCAGTAGTTCACAGATCACAGATATAATGCCATACTTGGGAAAGGTAGTCTAGTGTATATTTAACTTCATCCATCTTTGTGGCCTAAATGTTGCCAGCACTTATTAACCAGATGTCTAGGTGCAAGGTAGACAATCTGAACTGGCAGTTGGCACAGTGCACTTCATAGTTCTGTTGCATAGACAGGCCTACTCAGGAACTTAGTCCTTTGAGTGCAAGTACATTTTATTAGTGTTCTTTAGATCCTTTTGTGAAGCAAACTCATAGTGAAAAAATTACTTGAACAAACTTCAGTAGTGCATCAGTATGGCATGTATAATTGCATACCGAGGTATGTACGAGTTCATTAGTAGTGTGAGTTATTGTGCTGCGCCCACAAGTACATCTTAAGATTTGGCTTCTGCTTGCACTGAACACAGCACTGCAGAGTAAATTTCCAGCATTTTCAACCAATACAAGAGGCTTGAGATAATATGCAATATAATCTTCGCTGTTGGTATTTTTTTTATATTTTTTAAATTCCAAGATCTTGGGTAACTTTATTTAAATTTCTGTAGGAGATGCCAATGCCTCCTCCACCATGTCCCCCTTCGGCACGTCCCGCACCTCAACCACAGACACGCGCAGCTCCAGCCAAGGTAAGAAAAGTTATGCCATTGAATACTGCTTAAGCCCAAACCCGTACTGTACTCATCTGATTCCATTAGAGGATTTTCCATGATGAAGAAAGTTTATTCATCAGTATTACCAGAGATTTATCATTTGTTATTGTAATTATTCTTCCTCTTTAGTTTATTTTCCTCAATTCTTGAATGTATATAATTTATTGTAAGTGAATTTATAGGACTGTAATCTTTATATAAGTTCTTATTTGTGCATAAAGGTAAATTTACTGTGGTCATATAACTTTACCATACTTTCCAAATACTTTACTGTGTTGTAATATTGTATAATTTTTTCTGTTTTTGAACTTTTTATGCTTTGTAAGGTGTATTTTATTATTAGCCAGAAATTTTTCAAGACGTACAGTATTGCATAACTTTCTTCTTTGTTTTCAGTTAATGTTTTGTAAGGGAACAATAGATAGCCAGATCATTGCAGCATGATAACTGTAACCTGAATAATATTGAAATTGAGTTTTCTTTCATTTAGTTTTCTGAACTTCAAAATCTTCTTTCAGTCAATGTCCAAAAGAGTTCCTATTCTTCGAATGTCTCTTCCTCCACAACTTCATCATTCAAGACATCTGTCAGTAAAGGTTGGTACAGTTAATATGCTCATTTAGAAAATAAAACACCTTCATAGTTACATGTGTGACAGTATACAAACTTAGCTTCAAAATCATGAAAATGACCTTTTGTTCACATATATTATTGTAATTTGCATCTTAATGATTACTAATCATGAAATTATGAAGTGTCCTGCTCAATATGACATCGTTCTTTACTCTTTTGGCAGCTGACAGTAAATCGGTTGTGTCTCCATTTGATAAGTTCAAACAGATGGATACACCGACTCCCCGAACACCAAAGTAAGTTTGCCTATTGTTTAGTCAGGTCATATGAAATACATTTTTGAAAACTCAGTATGAAAAACTGTATTACAGTTCTTCATAATGAAGTGACTTGTGTAAACATTTAGTTGGTGATTATACTTTAAGTGGATAGTAGTGGAGAAGGTTTAGAAATACAGTAACTGTACTTAGAAACTGGAGAAGGTGTAGATCATATATTGCAAATATTAGAATGTAAATATAAAACTTTGTATGTCATGGGAATTGCTCTTTTATAAATATTGCCATGTGTAAGGAAATATTGCTCTAGTTTTACATAATTTTTATTGAATGTTGAGTACGATATATCTTAAGCGTCAAACCTGCTTTTTAAAATATGTATAAAAGTAGCTTTTACAGGTTCTTTTTGGGTAGTGGAAAACAGTATCGTATTTGTTGCTTGGTATACTGTACTGTAGTGTGAAACCTAATCCCTTTACACAACATGACATTAAAATTTCCCCGTATCAAGAATCGGATGCTGAAATTGAGATTCTTTTTCATAGAGAATTGACAGATGGCATTATCGTAATGGCCCTTTGCATATTCAGTCATTTTTAAAATCTTGTTACATTTCTTGTTACTACTGTCATATTCCTTGATTGGATGAGCCCTCCCATACACAGAATACACTAACTCCTGCTACCTATGTTTCCTCAGTCCCTTCTCCTTGACCCTGCCCATTATAAGACACAATGCTGCCACAATCAAAAAAATCATCCTAGACTTCTGTAAGAGATCCACAGCTGAGTACGAGAGCAAGGTAGAGTTGGTTCAACTGGTTCCCCTATGGTCTTATAGATAGAACATCAACCATCCAGCTGCTCTTTTTTTAGCTCCCTGGTGTGGTTATTTCCCTCCCCATCTGTTCTCTCTTGTGATGTGTTTTCTCGACTAAGAATCACTTTCAAAGTTCAACCCCTAAATCTAGACTTAGTGTGTTATGCTTACCAGTGCTTACCTTGCTCCTAGTGCATTTGACACATTTACAAAACCTAGTTTCATTAGATTACAGTTCCTGAAGACAGCATTTAATACAGCTACCAACATATACACATTTAGTCCCATAGAACCCTAGATTATAGTTGTAGAAATTAACATTAGATCAACAATAGATTTTGTATATATTTTAATTAACCTAAATACTGTATTGTTTCTATTCATACAGAACTGTACTTTTGATAGTCTTTGACCAAGTAATTCAAGTTTTTTAGTACAGTAAATGATTTTGAACTCGGCAAAATTACAGTATTTAGAAAAAACATGTAGGGAGTCTTGGGATATGATTTTTGTACATTGCTAGAACTTTGGGGGGATAAACATGGTTTATATATATAGTCTTTTTTTGTTTATTTTATACTTGGTAGATCTGTCCTGACTTGTTTTCTGATTCTCTGTGAAATGCTATCAGTATTGTGGCTGTTTCTTCTCTTTCCTTTGTGTGACTGTGTGCAGATAAGGATCTTGTTTTCTGTGTTATTTTCCATTAACATCTTAAAATAACCTTAGGTGTTAGCTTGTAAGTCCGTAAAGCATATGTGGAAAGTTTTAGTGCAGAGCTGCTGCATGAGCTATATGTAGCACGAGGCACTAACCTTCTGGGTGCCTGCTGGCTGCTATGCTGCCAATGATGTTACTGCTGAAGGTGCTCTACTGCCTGCTGGTCATTGCTGCTTCACGGCCTCTTCCTCCTTCTACAGCTCTAAGTCGAAGTCTGCGGGTGGTGGCCCACTTTTCCAATTATCCAGTCAGCTGAGTCGCAGTGCCTCAGGGGTGAAGGATATGCTTCTGCAGTGGTGCCAGTGCCGCACCCGCGACTATAAGGTATACAGGGTCTAACAAGGGATTCCTATAAAGGGCTTCATGCATGATTGCCCTGGGATTGAGCAGCCACATAACACTGCACTATGTTACCCATCTGTGTGACAAACTACAGTATTATTTAGCAAAGCCCACTTTTTGACTGTGGTAAACAGCAAACTGTATCTATGTAACATTAAATCTATAATGCATTTTTCTTAGTAAAGTATATGTGTATTAAGTTTATAGTAATATGTAATGTTCATATAACATGTAATACAATGTTGTAATGAGCTGTTAGATTAATCAAAATGCATTGTAAACTGGATTTCATTTGTACAGAGCAAGTTTTTCCTTTAGAGTACAGTAAATCGTAATCGTTTTAAAAAGTTGAACATTGTGCCTGATACAGTAAACTGCCGTATATGATTTCATTACAATGCACTCAGTGTAATTAGATTTTTCATAAAATATTGGGCCGGACTTGTAAGTACAGTCCATTATCCATGTTAAAAAAGTCAAATGATATAAAAAGTTGATTTACTTAAAATATTGCATCTCTCATCATTTGTATGTAATTAAAATATCAAAATTATTAAATAAGTAATGGCTGAATACCTGTGATGAGCTTGAGAACCAGCAGACATTTCATATCCTCAGCTATTTTGTCAAAAATATATCCTTCAACCTCCAAGGTTTGGCATTCATAAATACTGCACAATTTAGATGCAGTATTGCTTGTATGTTATCATGCATGACATGAAATTATTAAGCATACCCTTTGGAAATTCTGTGAAATAGTCTTTAGAATGATGACCTAAATCAGTTTTACTGAAGCACTTTATTAACATAGCAGTGAGCAAAATAGTCTTTAGTGAAGTTTAAAAGTAGAGCCTTGATGGTGAATTTCATGACACTCTGAGGCATAAGAATACTATGTGCATGGAGCATACATTCAATAATACTAGTGGAGTACAGTGTAAATGTATAGTCACATATAAAGATTTTCTTTCTGTTAACAGTGTGCAACAGTCTGTCTCTAACCAATTTCTTTTGCAGTCTGTCCAACATTTGTTTCTTAGACTAGTGCTTTCAGACTTCAAATTAATGCAGCAAGATCTGTATTAACAGTCATTTGATATCTACACTTTATTGCTTGATATATCACATTAGCTGATATTGTTTACAGTCCTAGGCAGTTTGCTATACTTTTAGTCTTCAGCTTCATTCAAGTCTTCTTTTATCTATCCTACCCATATCCAACTAGAATTTCATCCTATAAAGTGTTTCATTGTTAATACACCTTTGCTATCACTAAAACAGGGAATAAAGATTGAGAACTTCAGCACAAGTTGGAATGATGGTATGGCCTTCTGCGCTCTTATTCACCACTTCTACCCCGATGCCTTCGACTTTGATAAACTAGACCCTAAGAATCGCCGTTACAATTTTGATCTCGCTTTCCGAGTGGCAGAGTAAGTAGAGACATATCACTGTGTTCTTAAGAATATTGAGATCCAAAATATTGCATACTGTAGTGGTGTACTGTATGCCCATAATGAATTGGCATTAGACATTAACTGAATCAAAAGGCATCTCTGTATACAGTACCAAAAGTCTGGCAGATTAAAGTTTAACTAACAGTTAGAGTTCAGTAAAAAAATGTTTTGAATATGTTAATGTAAACATAAAGATGAAAGACTAATTCAGTTTTACTTCATCTTTTAATTTTTCTCAGCTACACCAACATGTTCTGTTTTTTATTTCAGTGAGAAAGCTGGAGTATATCCCCTCTTGGATGTTGATGACATGGTCATGATGAAGAAACCAGATTGGAAATGTGTGTTTACCTATGTTCAGGCCCTTTATAAACGACTTAAAGATGAATAATAAGTGTTTTAAAATAAAAGGTAATTGTAAGTGAATGGGTTAACATTTTTTGTTTTTACACAAAGAGCCTTTTAGGTTCAGTTACAGTGTAATAAAGTGATAAAAGAAAGTTAAGCAAGATTCAAGTGTTTTAAGTGTTTATTGTTTACATAAACAATATTCACATTGGTTGGCCCTGCTGTCTACATCCTTGAGTGTCTGCAGCTATGTTATGTGTCTGTCGTCTAGTAATAGTGTATATTATTGTTTTTTTGAAAAATTGCCATTGTAGAATTTTGCTGTTAATTTCTATTTATTTATTTATTTATCCATATTCTAATGGGACCAAATTCTATGGAGTGTCATACAGTGAACAGTGTTCTAGTGTACCGTATTGTAAAATAGTACAGTATGTGAAAAATAAAAAAAATGAAAATTAGCAAATTCCAGAGCACTTTAGGTCATATCGACTTTCCTACATGCTGAAGGCACAACGTGAATAGTGCCAAGGATACTTCACCATTATCTCATCATGTTGAGCCTAAATTATCAAATAAATAATTTGTTGGTCCTTGATAGAAACTTTGATGAAGTATCCTTCATGGCACAAACTATATTTTTATGTATAGAAAGTCACAATAGGTTGCAATGGTCACGCACGTGTTTCATTGTCAATCATACCATAGCTGTATTTAACATTTGTACTATATATAGTACTCACAATACAGAGCTCAATGTATTCTCTTGCAAAGGTATATGATTTTTTATTTCTTTCTGAATTAGCATCATTTACAGTAATAACCAATACTTGGGTTAGGGTGATGCTTTTTTTGTACTTCATAACTATACAGTATGTATAAATGTGTATTATGCAAATGAAGATAAAAGTTACTAAGTTGTAGAATAGGGCTCGTGGTACTTGCTGTGTTTCAGATGTTTAAATATGCTGTATCCTGATGCTTCTTTCCTTTTAAACTGTAAATTGACAACAAAATTTACACTTTTGTCTTTAGAAATATTCTCATTTACATTTTTGTGACAGATGCTATTCTTTCTCCTCTTATATAAAAATAATGTTCACCAATTTTTTTTTACCCTTTCGCAGCTAAATCTCATTAATTTAATGCTGTGATATTATTGTGACATAATCTGGTGCCAAGCAGTGTCTTATAGGGATAAGTAAGATTTTATCAGTATGGTGCGTTTTTAGGAGAGAACTTTGTCTGAAATCTCGCCGGGGAAAAAGAAACAGTTGAAAATAATCCCCATGGTTCCTTTTGATTAGAATAGTGCTTGAGATTTTGTACAGAGTACTTTTGCCTTGATGGCATTACTTTTCTTTGAATTTAAAGGGGATATTTTACATATATAACACTTCAGTAAGTTCTTTCTAACACATTTCATATTTCATTATATATATATCTTGATAGTTCAGCTTCAAGTATAGTGTAACTATTATATTTAGAAGATAAATACAATTTTTCCTTTTTTTATGAAAGCTGATTTGTGTGCTTAATTACACTTATCATGGAATGCTATTATTATGCTTATGGAGCCTTAATGCTGAAAATTGTCATGGAATAAATGTGAATATCTCGTATGGTTTTTATATCCTATTGCAGCTAAAAACGAGGAGGAAGACAATTCTATGGTAGAAGAACGTCTCAAGTTTTTTTTTTTTTTTTTGGTGGGTGGATATTGGTTTGTGAGGCAAGTATTGAGAAGGAAATATGAAAAGACAGAAAAAGATAATGGTGAACTACTAAGTAAGAACATGAACTAATATTTATAATGAGGTCAAGGTCATGCAGCAGAGATTTTGAAGAGTTGCAACTACAAAATGCTACTATTCAGGGTTGGATTACAAAATGACAAATTTTTTCATCAATTTGTATTTTTCATAATTAACAGACCTAAGGTCTTTACATATGGTGAAAATCTCTTAAGCACAGCTGGATCCAGTTAAAAACAGAAGGTTTGGTGGCATGAGTGTATCAGCCAACGGGGAGAGATTAGGCAGAGCCTAGTTATTAGGCAGAGCCTAGTTATGAAAAATACAAATTGATTAAAAATTTGTTAATGTTCATATATAGAAAAAACAGTAGGTCTTAATGTATGGGGAGACTTACTTTTCATGGGAGGATAAAATAAACCTTAGAACCAACTGGTGGTTTGGCTCACCTGGGCTCACTTCCTGGCCAATTATTAGAGCATGGAAAGGAGTCATGTGCCTTTGATCTCGAGTGAAAGATTACTCAACAGCCAGACGTCTGGGCTTTGAAACGATGGGAACTCCAGTCTACATTGTGCCTAGGAAGAAAAGAACCTGTAATTGTCATTGACAACAAAACCAATGATAGCTAACGACCTTGTTCTATTGACAATCCCTCTCTCCCCTTGTAAGAGAGAAGGTTGGACTTGCTTCCACTTCTAGAATTGTAATGGGTGCTCACTCACATATATCTGCCCAGTTTCAGCAAATGAAGGCTCAGATCTCTCCCCTGCCTGCCAGAAGAGGAGAAGAAAAAGAAAAGAAGGCCACTTGCCCCATTCACTCTCACCTTCACAACCTGTCCCGCTAGGGGTACTGGATGAGCTACACAACTTGTTGAGCAGCCACCATCAGACCCAAGGAAAAAGTGTCCAATGACCTATGGGCAGCGTCCATAGGTAGGTGGAGGTGAAGGTCGTTTGACGAACCCATGCACTGTACCAGTCTTCAACACATTCAATACCCTATGAACCGACAGGTTTTCTGAAAGCAATGGAACAGCCAAAGCCCATAACATCATGAGCTTTTGCATGCACTGCATTGGCATCTGCATTTGAAGACTTACTGTATGCTTGTCTAATTACTTCACGTAGCCAAAAGGAGATGGTGTTCTTGGACACGTCTTTCTTGTTCCGGACCATGCTAACAAAAACTTTTCAACACTCAGGTCTTAGATGTCAAGTCATTAGATAGCTTCGCAGAACCCTAATAGGACAAAAGTAACTCCTCTGGATCATTATCAACATAATCTCTAAGGGAGGGGATCAAAAAAGCCTCTAATCTGCCATCGGGAACTGAAGGATTTTGAGTCTTAGCTACGAATTCCAGGACATTTTTGAAGGTTACCAGCCCCCACCCCTTGAGTGTTTTGACATCATAAGAGAGGCCATGAATTCTCCTACTCTCTTCGTTGAGGGTAAGGCCACTGAGAAAACCATCTTTAGGGTCAAATTTCTGTCTGATGAACTCCATAAGGGTTCATATGGTGCACGAGTGTGGCTACTAAGGACCAGGGTCAAATTCTAGTTAGGAGGCTTAAGTTCTCTTGGGGAACAGGACTGTTCGAAACTTTAGAGGAGCATAGAGATCTCCCATTAGAAGGAAAGGTCAACCCTTTTCATACTACTACCCCTATAGCAGCCCTGTAGCTTTTAATGGCTGACACAAAGTTAGCTTCTCCCCACAGAGGAATACAAGGAAGCCAGCTACTTGCTGTATAGAAGTTCTGACCAGAGAGAAACCCCATTGATGACACCCAAGGATCTGGAACAACCAAACAAAGCACCTCCAGTTTCTTGTATCAAGTCGCAAAAAGATCTATCATTGGCCTTCCTCACAGATGGAACAACCTTTCCGCTACCTCCAGGTGTGGTGACCACTCTGTCCCCACCACTTGACCCTGACAACTCAGCTTGTCTGCTGCTGCATTCCTCTTGCCTGGAATGTATCTGGCTGAAAGATGAGCGAGTCACTGCCCACTGGCGCAGTTGTACTGTCAATTCATGAAGCTGACTGTCACTGACCACAGATTGAGCCATGAGACCGCCTGGAACACTGTAGAGTGGTCAATTCCATTGCAGCCAACTTCTGGTGCACAAAGGAGATGCCCTCTGCCTGGATTTGGTCTAAAGAAAGACCTAGGCCCAGGCAAACTAGGTCCAGATCCACCTGCCTTGACTGCAATGCAATGTTAGGAGTTACATAAAAACATCAATGTTGGGAAGAGGAGAAGGGAGCAACTTAAATGACCTGCTAGATTCACTTGGTTGAGGACACAGTCAGTATGTTAGAACATGGCAAGCCCAACAATGCCTTCATCTCTCTTGGACCCCACATGGGCTTCGAGACCCAAAGGATGATTTGAACTGGCAGGCAGGTATTCCCGCGCCTACCTGACAGTAGTTATTGCCTAACCACCTTGTTCAAGAGTTTGACGGCCATATCCAGCTTTGCTATAAGTAATTCCTAATGTAAAGGACCGATGGTTTGTGCAGTATATCTTGTCGGAACAAATTAAATGTTACATATTTTCATTTTACATAAACCTTTTACCCCAAAATACTGTACAGTGTACTGCTGGCTGTACCAAAAGGATGATTGTGTAAATCAGAAAATCCTGTCTGTCAATCAAACAAGAGCAATATATTTCATTTATCTTTAATATAAAGAATATACACTTTGTTATAACACATTTTCAAGAATGATACAATTTCAACCTAATGAGCAATAAAAAAATTTAGGCCAATGGCATTTGCTTTAATTAAAAAATCACCTTTAAACTTCAAGTAAACATCTTTTAGATATCTGTACTTTACGTCCCTTTCATCACATTTCTTCTGAAGCCAGAGTTTTATATTATCTTTCCATAGGGAGTTTTATTTTTTCAATTTTATCACTGCATCATAACAGATATGCCTTTTAATAATTTAGGAAAAAGTTTCAATGATCACAATAACCAACACTTTTTAACTTCCTACAAGAAACTTGTAGAAATAAAACACAACTTACAAGAAACATTTTTAAGTTCATCTTCAGCCACACCCAAGTTATTATACAGAAATAACCCAACATCATTCATATGATAATGTTGATGTAAACATGTTGCTCATATTGACTGCCAGTTTTCTTTACACAAACAATTGTCAACAACAATATGCACACTTCTGTTTGAGTCTTAGACTAAAATTAAAAAAGCCAGTTTCAATTTGCATCAAATTCATATCATGATGCATCAAAAAAAGCATATTAAACATAGACAGTACATATATATATACCAATGTTGTACCTTTCTGGAAACTCTGACGCCTACTACAGTATATCAAACACTGCATCAATATTCAAACCAGTGCTCAAGATTTTCCTCATAAACCAGCACAGGTCTTAGGTAACTGACATAGTATACTTTAATACTCAAAATTATGATACAAACAGTTGCTTGACAAAAAAACTGAGAAAACACAGCTAAGCATAATTATATATTTCATCCGCAAGTAAACTAACTGGATGTACTGTTCTTGCAAATACGGGTTACTGCATATGTATTTCTTACCCAAGTCTTTAGATCACTAACATGATGGACGAATAAATAGCTTTACTGTAACAGCGCATTTCACAAGTAACTGGACATACGACATGTTATGCAACAAAAACTATAAATAAAACAGTAAAAATGCTTGAACTTTATTTTACCATGATGCACACAAAAACTTGAGAAACTTGCACATTACTATACACATCTTATTAAATACATATGAAGACATGGAATACTGTATGATCCTTTCTGCATGTTAAAAAATTGTGATAAGTGCAAAGACAGCGTATAAGAGTGCACAAGGATATGCTACAAGTGGTTGTTGGTGATCCATTGACAAACCTGTCACAAACAATTTAGATGCTGAGATAGAGCACCAAAGGATTGCAGCACCTGTAAGTAGCATTCCTATGACTCCCTGGAGAGACAGTAAAACATTAACACCAGCAAGCGCTACCATTGGAAGTAAGCAATAACCTAAAATACTAACAACAACACCTAGACTAACACCAGCCATGGACATCATATTTAAAAGACCATACATAGAAATACATCCCAACAAACCTATACCATATATATAACCGAATTGTGCTTTCCCAGAGAGCAGAAGAAAACTTCCAAATGCAAGACAAAAGGCCAAAGGTCCAGCAAGGTCTGTGTCCTGGAGAATTGCAGGATCTGTGCGCCTCATTGGGTTGAGAACAGTCAGGGTCTTCTGCATGATGGCATCTGGATTGATGCCTAACTCCTCCAACAGAGGTGGTTCATCTTCTATGGAGTCACCAGGCAAGGGATTTTCTGGGTTCGGCCCTGGAGTCATGATCGAAGGTCCAGGAGTAAAGAAGGTGGGCTGCTGACTACTACTGTAGTAGTTTGTTGTAGGAGGCCCTGGAGGTGGTGGAGCTGATTGTGCCTGGTTATAATCAAAACTCTGGAACTGCTGCTCAGCTCCAAAGTCCGGAGAACCCATGTCATAGGAAAAACTTGACTGGTCTCCCCAAGCACTCCCATACTGCTGTTGCTGGTCCCAGTCGTTGTAGGACATCTGCAATGAACAAGTGCATACTTCAAATAAAAGTCCATCTAAAAGAGATTTATTACACATGTACTGTATTTACAGCATTACCCAAAAATTAAGTGAATTTTAATCAGGCAAACCATGCACTTGTTCATTGCTAACACTATACTGCGCTTTTACAAATATCGTAACATTTCTTGATGATGGTAATGATATATGATCTTGTTAGTAAAGATGTGTGTGTAACACTGAGGTCTAGTTAAGCAAGGCAAATGAGAGGTACTAAGATCTTGTTAAGCAATATAAATATCACAATTTTATAAGTAAATTGTATTTTTCCTAACTATACAAACCTGAGGTCCTTTACATTAGGAATTACTTACTGCAAAGCTGGAAATGGCATTTAAACTCTTGAACAAGGTGGTTTAAGCAGTAAGTACTGTCCGGTAGGCAGGAATACCTGCCTGCCCGGATGTAAACATTCCAGTTTGCCTTTCGACCCAGGTTTTTCTAGATTGAGGGTTTTGGCATGAGGTGGGCATAAATATCAAAACGTAAAAATAAAAAGTAGTCAGGTTTGTATAGTTAGGAAAAATATAATTTACTTTAAAAAAACTGATTTGTTCCTACACGATATACAAAGTCCATTGGTCCTTTACATTAAGAAGACTCACTGGTTGGAGGGAGGAATCTGAGTGAGTCTCTTTGAACTGACTAGAGTTCTGCACACCTGGGTTACTCCTCCTGGTCTAAAGAGCTCCAAAAGCACGTCTGCAACGCATGATGGCCAAAAGCAAACTGGAATGTTTACATCCAGGCAGGCGGGTATTCCCACCTACTAGACGGTAGTTATTGCCTAACCAACTTGTTCAAGAGTTTAACAGTCGTAATTCCTAATGTAAAGGACCGATGGTTTGTATATCATGTAGGAACAAATGCAGTACTATGGTCTTATCAAGCAAGGCACAAGGGTTACAAAAATTACAATATTTTTTCTGTTAACCCTTAAAAACCTGGACGGTATAATTTATCAATGTGCAGCACCCCAGACCTGGAAACTTTAAACTCGGCAAAATAAAAAAAAAATCACATCAATGGAAAGAGAATGACACGTACATTCACAATGTATAAATAAAAAAATTCAAAAAATTTGTCCCAACCTTCCATGAGAAGTTGAAAATTACTATTTACAACCCCTTGTGGGGTCTCATTTACAAGACAATCGTAAATATGACATTTTTATGATAAAATAACGTTTCACATTATACAAAGTCCA
This sequence comes from Macrobrachium rosenbergii, assembly GCF_040412425.1. Classification (NCBI taxonomy): domain Eukaryota; kingdom Metazoa; phylum Arthropoda; class Malacostraca; order Decapoda; family Palaemonidae; genus Macrobrachium; species Macrobrachium rosenbergii. The sequence goes on from NC_089768.1 coordinate 32,828,058, forward strand.
TTGGTAGTTTACATATAGCTGACGTCAAAGACGACAGCTATATGTAACTACCGGGTAAGTTGTATAAGTGAAATTTACCAACTTATGTTTTTTCTAATAAATAAATTTATTGTATTTTGTAATATTATTATTACTGTACTGTTCACACAATATCAAAACAGCTAAGAAATAAAAAGAGTAACAAATTTTTGGCATATTTGTTGTAAAATATTCACATAAATTTATGAGAAAGGAAGATCCAGTAACTTTTTACTTTTACATGCTTTTTCTAATATTTCTTTGCAATTTTCTTTGTAAAATTAAATTTACAACTGACATACTATCGTAAAGACAAAACAAAAAACAACAGCAACCCCTTCATATATTTACAAGCAAATTTACAAAAGACTCGTGAGAGAGAGAGATGCAGTACTTTCCCCCAAAGTCACAAGCATTACTGATACTGGCCTAACTCTCAGTCTGTATAAAATATGCCATTAGTGAATTTATAGCATATAGAAGTATTGGCACCTTTGTTTCAATCATTATTACCATAACAGTGGTGCATAATTTTGCTTCACACTGAAGCTCAAATGCAGTACACCTCCCCAAACCTGTTTTACTTCACACTGAGGCTCAATCCGTCCCTTAAGGGTTAAAGAGTGTTTACCCTACAAAAAATGATTAATGAGTAATTTTATGCTTTGTGAATTTAAACACTCCCTTTACACAGTTATATTGACAATCAAGATACCCTGGTTAACAAACTTAGATTATGTCTTATTACTGAATTTTCAACTCAAATCTCAACCTAGTAACCTATTTCAAGGAGCAAGGCAAGAGAACTAACCTCTTCAAGGACAACATGAGTAATATTTGCTAGTCTTCTGTTATTTTAACCCTTAAGGGATGGGCTAAATATATATTAAGCACACCCCAAGACTGGGTGAACTTTAAGGTTGGTCAATTTAAGAAAAAACACATCAATGGAAAGAAGATATGCAAATGCACCTAATGTAAGGAAAAAATTCGAAAAATTTTTCTGTACTGTCCACAAGAAGTTGAAAGTGACTACAGTATTTACAACCCTGTGTGGGGCCTCTTTTACAAGACACTTGTAAAAATATGCTAATTTTACAAAGCTACACTGTACATGTTTTTCCTAATAATTTATTTTATTTTATTTTGTAAAATTATAATTACAGCTCACACATCATAACAGAGAAGAACTAAAATCAGTAACGAATTCTGAGTATATTTATTGTAAAATATTTACGAGATTTACTGAGATGGGACCTTTTTATGAAGTATACATGTTTTTCTAATATTTCTTTGCACTTTACTTTGAAAATTACAATTATATCTGAACACTATCATAAAAGATAAGAACTAAAACCAGCAGCAATCCCGGGTAAATTTATGAGCAAATAAAAAAAAAAGACAGCCTGGAGCTATGGAGAGATAGTACATGGCCCCATGAACTCTCAAAGATGACTGATCCACCTCTCTCCTGTACTGAGCTAATATAGTTGCCATAAGTCATTTATGGCCCAATGAAGTGCTAAGAACATTTTTCCTACTAATTTCATCCAAACTGTATAGCATGCAATATTAATCCTCATAAGAGTTAGCCCAGCGTTCACTCAAACCTGTTATAGTTCCTCATATGATCATACCTGTCCAGTAGGGGTTAAAAGATTCTCATCAATTTTGATGCTAGTATTATGCCAGCCAGGTAGGAAACAGATTCCTAGGTTACATATATTATATCAGACTAGGTTAGGGATCCTTAAGTACATAGAACAGCTTTTAAAATAAGGTTTTCTGGTCTATCTTCATGTTTTAAATTGATTTGTCAGAAATCCACTACTTTGCAATTGGGGTATAATACTATTTGGATTATACACCTACAAATGCCTACTTTGCCCTTGGGTTTTTAGCATTAACCAACCAGGTTTTAAATCCTTTTATTTACTTGTGAACTCAGTAATAACATTACAGGCAGTCCCCACTTATCGGCGGCATAGGTTCACGATGTTTCGGTTCTATGGGGCTTAGCTAACTACGTCGTTAACCAGATTTTCGTTGCCATTAAAATGGTTTACCGGTGTTGTAGGTGATTTATCGGTGTGTGTTGTAGGCAATTTATTGGCATTGTAGGCAGTTTATCAGCGTCGTATGCGATTTATTGGCATCGGTAGGCAGTATATCGGTGTCGGTAGGTAGTTTACCAGCATTAGTGAGCAACTTTCAGGAACAGTAACCAGTTTATCAGCGACGCCATCTATGACCGTAATTATTGTGATGTTCCACTTATTGAAGTATAACTGTTACTGTAAAGCTGTTAATGTGCTAAGGGAGTACAGTTTTTCTTTAAAGATGAATCACTTTGACAGAACAGTCAGACCTAAGTTAGTCTGCAACAAGTACCAAATGCAATGATTCATTGAATCAACTTCTTTGTCTACTTCTTGCCCATAGCTTAGCAGCCTAAAATTGAAACAAACATAGCTCTAGGTAAATATATTTAACTACCCTAGGAAGCAAGTGAAAATACACTACAGTGGCAAGCTTAATGAACGGTGTTGCAGCTCAGGATAGGATTACTCTTGAATTGTTTGCACTGCACTGCCTAAAATATTTAAAATGTATTACAACCTATAGAGCTACAAAGACTGCACGCCTCTAAAGTATTTCATGAATTTGATGTACGGTACTTAATAGAGCCAACAAATAGAGTTAATAAATGACAGGTTCTAGTTACCCAAGCCAAGATGTGCTCTGAATGTTGGTTTTGGAGCCTTCACATTTGCAGCCCCATTATTGTACAACAAACTCCCACATGATTTTATGAGGACTGAGTATATAAAATCTTTCATGAAAAAATTTACAATTATTTTCTCAGTATCACAATGAAGTAGATTTGACAATTAATAAAGAGTAAGGTGCGCGATTCTTCGAATGTCCCCGCAAATGTAAATGCCAAACGAATTAGCGGGTCCAACAGAGCACCGTCGGTGAAATGGGACCCGATAAAAAGCCTAATTTCAGTAACTAGGAGTCTCTGACTAATAGAACCAGACATAGCCTAAGGCCTACTGTGTCTACCAGGCAACTTACCTGGCTGGCTTAGCCTGGTCTTCAAGATTGGAGACTGGGGCAGAACTACCTTAAATGGTTTACCAAATTGGTCTGGACTGCTAACTGAGTGTACCCCTGTAATTAAGTGCCAACTGCTGCAATAATTAACCCAGTAATTACTTGAGAGCCTAGCATGAAAAACTGCAGACTACTGCTGCAGCCATCCAGCTTGGCAACTACCAGTTTACATGTAAAATGGGAGGCATGTTTAGCACATGCCCATTGGAATGAATGTAAAGAATTTAAAAAAAACAAGATGGTAAATATCATATATATAAACTAAACACAAACAAACGGAAACGAACAAAAGATTATACAGTATATCTCGGTCAGTGTTTGACGGGGAATCGAGCCACAGTAGCCTAGCCTAGTAACCTGTAATTTTAATGCCTAGCCTGCTAGCCAATCCTGGCCAACCTTGGGAACTTAGTCTATGCCTAATAAAGACTTCACTGTAATGAATAAAGCCCTTACTGTATAAAGAAATGGTAGAAATAAGTATTAGCTCATCAGGTATTACCTTGGAAATTGACTTTTTCTGTAGTATTTCGGTTGCTTATCAAGAATTTACTGTTATTTTTGTTGGTTGACTGTAATTAACCTGCAATTAACCTAAGAACGGACTGTGTTTTTGCATGCTGGCCATCCTAGAATGCTATGGGAGAATATTATAGGGGAACTTGTGATTTTGTTCCCTAGGGGGTGGGGGGGGTTACTGCTAAGTAACACGGCCTGTTAGATCAGGGTAGGGAACGTTAGGTTAGTAAGGTTCCTTTTATAATAGATTTCCTTAGCCAATCCCTTCTTGAACACATGGCTCCCTAATGTCTCACATATTCCCGTAACAATTCCATGCAGTCTGTCCAGAGCTGTTATTCAGAAATACCAGAGAACTGGGGCTTCTGATGGCCTCGATTAGGGTAACCTACATAACAGAACAACCTACATTATGATTTTCATTTGGAGAATAAACCAAACTCCTAATGGGGGGAGCTTGGGTCAATCTACGACAGGGGGTCAACCTCGACAATCTCACGACAGGTCAATCTCAATCGACAGGGGTCAATCTCAATCTCACGACAGGGGTCAATCTCTGCGGGGTCAATCTCTGACGGGGTCAATCTCGACGTCAATCAATCTCAATCTACGAAAGGCTGTGGGCCTATAATTACGAGATTTAAGACTTTACGAGCACTCCTGCTCTATTAGCTCCGGAAACTAAACCAGGAGGCCAGACTAGCCTATTTCTGAGTACAAATCTCGATAGCTCCGACAGGGGGTCAATCAGTCTGTATGGAACTGTTGCGGGACAGAATACGAGAGACTCTAGCGAGCCACACGTTCAAGAAGGGATTAGCCGAGGAAACTTATAATGAAAGGAACCACACTAACCTAACGTTCCCTACCTAACCTAACCTGGCAGGCAATGTTACTTAGCCGGGGGGCGGAGCTCCCGTGAAGGAAACCACTTTTTACCAAAAGTTCCCCTGGGCTATAAACCTGCGCATGCGCGATAGCAAACTCGTAATCAATTCTGGGGTTAATTACAGGTTAATTAAAGCCGAGCGACAAAAAATTACGGTAAATTCTTGACAGAAAAACAAAACATTTTAGAAAGAGTCCATTTCCAAGGTAATAGCCTAAGCCGAAGCCCTATGGTAATCTGTGTCTCCCGAGGACTACACAATTGTAGCTTACGCTTCTTGTCACTCTGGTAGCGTTAATTCATGCAACAAATAAAGATTCTCGACAGTTAACATGATTTCGTAAGTAATTACAATATTTACCTTCGTTAGCTTTCGGGTCCTACACTTCCAACATGTAAGCTGTCTGTAGACGAGGGTAGTTCATCTTCCTGTAAGAATAATTTATTACCGACATATCAGGACTAGATTCATACCCATCAATTGAATTATTTTATTTTTTTGAAACTATAAAAAATTAATTTATTGATATTCTTCAGGCGCAGTAAGATTTTATTTCCAAAACTTTGTTAAAAGCAAATGTTAAAGTGTATGACTCGAGTCATCCCGCGAATGACGTCATAGACTGAGTGTCAGAAACAGCTGGGCATATAATCAGAGACTTATCACTTTTTATAAATTAGTTCACGATTAAGAAACAAATTTTAGTGTGATAAGAAGTCTTAGAGAGCAGATGTACATAAGCAGATGTAGATTCTACATTACTGATCAAGTCTTCACTTTTCGCAACAATTCAGTTTAGGTCAGATCAGAGCTATATACGGCTCTGGGTCAGATTGTTCTCTCTGGTTTAGGTGTTTGGAATACCCTCACTATTTTAATCACTGGCATTTTTTAAATGTTATTAATTGGTGACTTTTATGGTTAAAATGCGAAGTAGAATATGATTCATAAGCTCATAATATATGATTCCGTTTTTTGAAGTTCAGAAAATCCTTACGTAATTATTTATCTAGCGGGTTAGTTAACAACCAATTATGCATTGTTATTTGTAATTAAGTATAATTATATGTATGCATTGACTCGTTATCATTAATTATACCTGTAATCATCAAATCGTCTTATAAATAAAAGATATTCTGGGCTAAAACTGAATGTTTCTAGGATGTGCTCTTAAGTTTTATCATATAATTGACCTGCTGATTTTACTTGCATAAAACTTGACCAGATTAGGGGAAATTCTTTTAAGGGTCTTTGGTGGTTTATCAAACGCAATGGCTTCCATCCACTTATCTACTGATTATTTTCAGAACTGAATATAAAGAAACGAAGTTAGTTTATTGGTGCTGACGAACCGGGAAGATGAAACACGCAAAGAGAAAATGAGTGTTGCCTAGAGAGGCCTTTAATCCCGGTCAGAACCTGCCAAACAAGCTTTTAAAAGCTGTAGTGTTACGCAAGGTCCGTGCAAACCAGTCACTGGTTCTTATTTATTCCTGTGTAAACATATTTCCAGGTGAGCCGCATTAATTGCTTGTCATTCTTTTAAATTACATAGTGCAATGTATTATCAGTCATGCCATATGACACTACCTAAAGTTTATGTGATACATGGGTTTTAAAATACATTTCAAGATGTAAGATTACTTCTTTGTGTGTGTGTGTGTGTGTGTGTGTGTGTGTGTGAGAGAGAGAGAGAGAGAGAGAGAGAGAGAGAGAGAGAGAGAGAGAGAGAGAGAGAGAGAGAGAGATTTTATACGGGTTTTAACACAAATAGGAATTGAATAGGCGAGAGCTAGATTACTTCTTTGTCCACTGGAATGTTACTATTTGGATAAATCAGGATTTTGCTAACGTATCTGACCTTAACTCCATCTTCAGATTATTATAATTTAGAGGTTTTAAGCAATTTCTTCCATGTTAGTTTCCACCTTATATAGAAACCAACTGAAGATAATACGATTAAGTGGTTTTATAATAATGTGATTCGGCCAGAGCTAATTATGAAACCCTGGTTGGTTTAGCTGTTGGTCATTTTTACAGTCAATCTTGTTCCTTTTGAAATCAATTTTAGCACCTTTCAATTCCAGTACCTCCTTGCTCTATCTATCCAGCACTTTCTATGTTCCAGCACTCTTTTCACCAACCCATGATCCCCAATTCTTTCTGCATAGCCAAACCATCTAATATTATCACTCAGATCAATCCTTTTATCAACACTAACATTTTCACATCACCTATTTCCAGAGCTCTCACATATTCAATTCTTATTTATGTTAAAACCCATATAAAATTCTCTCTCTCTCTCTCTCTCTCTCTCTCTCTCTCTCTCTCTCTCTCTCTCTCTCTCTCTCTCTCTCTCTCTCTCTCTCCTAACTTCGTAGTGAAATTAGTAAGTTCACAAGAAGTTACATTTTATTCATTCAGTCACGAATAATAACTAGCTCACACTAACATTTTCACATTACTTATTTCCAAAGCTCTCGCCTATTCAGTTCTTATTTATGTTAAAACCGTAAAAAAATGTCTCTCTCTCTCTCTCTCTCTCTCTCTCTCTCTCTCTCTCTCAGTACTGAAATTAGTAAGTTCACAAGAAGAAGTTACATTTTATTCATTCAGTCACGAACAGAACTAGCTTACTATGCGTAGTAGTATTTATATAATGGTGACGTTTTGCAAAAATCAGCTGATCGAACGTGGCCCCGTATCCTCCTGAAGGGGGATTCACCTTCATTCATTCACTGACACCAAGGAGGAGTCACTGTTGGCAAACAGAACAGGTTGCCATGACCGTCTGACTTCTGACGGGACAAATAACGGGTTCCTGAGAGCCAGTAAGTAGTATATTGAAGGTGGAAGCTTTGTTTGTGAAAATTACATGTCAATTTGGCCATTTTTATTCAATTTTTTTCAGTCCGGGGTCACCGAAATTTTTCTGCCATAGGTTACGGCTGAATACGGTAGAGACATTGCCCAGTTCTGTACTGAGGGTTCTTACAGGTTGATTTAAAGTTGATTACATTTTATTATTAAAAAATAACTCCAAATCAGCTCAAAGGCTGTGGGTTTTAGCCCATCCTATACCTGGCCTAGCTTACGACAGGACCCAGCCCATTGTCTAGGTTTGCATAACTTATGTTTAGGATGGAATAATTTATCCTATCTAGATGAGCTGTCATTTTCCTAGGTTATATATTTAGGGTAGGAGAACCTTACGAGGTGCTTAAGTTTATATTGGCCATTAGGGGTAGCCTGTAGGCTAGGTTCAGTGAAGAATTAGAGGGATTGATTTCTGGTGATAGAAATTCATTTCTCGTCATGATGTGGTTCGGATTCCACAATAAGCTGTAGGTCCCGTCGCTAGGTAACCAGTTGGCTCTTAGCCACGTGAAATAAATCTAATCCTTCGGGCCAGCCCTAGGAGAGCTGTTGATCAGCTCAGTGGTCTGGTTAAACTAAGATATACTTAACTTATAGGCTAGGTTACACTAAAGCTTAATACTATGATAAGCTACTGTAATTCCTAGTCAACTTAACGAAGTGTATAATCTCCTGGCTGGATATTTTCTTGTATGCATTTCTAACCATTATTGCAAATGCAAACCATATGTTTTTGTTGCCCACACCACCAAATCCAACAACGTGCATATTTCAGAAAATAGGAAATAAATCAGATGCAACATAATCATTGAAGACATAGTTTGTGCATGTTAAGATTAACAGTCACCAAATGAAGCATGAAAAACAGGGATAATTACAAGGCTGCATCCAAACCTAACCTAACATAAGGCACTGGGTCACTGCGTGGCCAGACTCCCTCATCCTAACCTATCAGAAGTCATAAAAGGGAAATACAGCAATTCATCTTGACCTAATTTTATGCAGTGGGTACTTACTGGCAAAAAGAGCATTGGTCTGTCTCACTTTAGAATTTAACAGAACATAGTTTTTATCATGAGGTTGGGAGGTACACACTTACACATGTACTGGAAGGTAGACATTTATTAGTTGAAGGGTTACATTACTTGCAGATGAATAAAAATTTGTTTCACATCCTCCATAATATGAAATATTTCACTTAGGCTATCTCCATCAGTACTTCCTACTTTAAGACGGCCATTGTTAAATGGAAGGCATTATGAAAAATGATAGGTTAAAAATATACTGTATAAAATTGTTTGAAAATGGTAGGTAATTATTACCTAACAGATGAACAAAAAAAGGTGCTGTTTAATATCACAGATACTAAAAGTTCCTATCACCTTTCAGTTTTGGCCAATGTCCAAGAACTTACGGAACAAATTCCCGCACATCAGTAACTGTGGACTTAGAAGATAATGGAAGTTTTCATATTTTTATCAGTAAATACCTAACTTGATATTTTATTGTCCCTACATTCCCTGCTTAAAACTACCAAAATGACCATGATTTGATTATTTCTTAATTAGGTCAGATACCATCACAGTTCTTTGCGGGTGTTGTGAGGACATAATTTTGGATCTGTATTATTGTCTATCAGGTTAATTAACAGACTGCTATACAAGTTTTATTTAACTGTCTTTTCCATGTGAGGTTTTTGATTGATAAAAACAAACTTCAGCTGGAATTATTGTTAGATATGAAGAGTACGTTCCAATAGAAAGTAGTGTAGAGTTGAGAACCTAAGATCTGCAAGAAATTCAGTACAGTATATATTGTGAGCTATTAATTTTTGCAAGCTTTAATATATTAAGATTGCTGTCCTTGGGCACCATATGCTGACTCAGGGGTATCTTTATGAAGTTGATTATGTGGCAGTTATTGATTTGTTTGCTATGTTTTCTAGTTTTGGTTTACTATACTCATCTCATGTTTAACAATGAATTTTTAACAGATGTCTGGACGTGGGAAAAGCAGAGGGAGGGGCAGAGGTAGAGGTTTTACCAGTGCCAATGATGAAGGATTTTGGGGTAAACCAAATTCCCGCCCAGAGGTGCAGCTGAGGCAGAATGATACTGGCAATAGTGCTAAATATGCAGCCGGACTGGAGGAAGAAAGAAAGTAAGATGAAAAAATTCCTGAGTGCAGAGTAATTTAGTTGTTTTGTAGCCATCATCTCCTCCCCTCTATATAACGATTGTGCTCAAGTACTGTGATGATTTGTGTTGATTTTAGAATTACAATTACTTTTATTTAAAATTCCTGTCTCTGCTCTGTTTTGGGTCATTTATAGATCTATTTGAAGGCAAATGAAAAAATAGTATGGTGGGAGCCAGGCTCCGCACTTTCCCAAGATGGTCCATCGACTTTATATTAGACATTATCTTGTAATATTGTTATTTAAATTATCTGAAGTTAAAAATGCTAGATTTTGTGAATGGAGACATTCTGCCTTTGTAGGGTTGGTGAGCGAAAGTTTGCAGATGCTTGCAAAGAGATCCAGAAGAATGTCGAAAAATATATTGCCACTCATCAGTTTGACAATGTAGAAAGTGATGAAGAAGATGATGATGATGATCTCGAAGAGGATGGAATTATTGGTATGTATTATATATTTTTTTAGTTACTCAATACTGCATGATTGCAATTATTATACTATCTTTTTGAAATGTACCCATGTTTTACAAGTGTCATCTCTAACACACACAAATTTTTATAATTCATTTACTTATTTAATATTCATAGCATTAATTAGTGGAGCATGTTTTTTAGGTGAAGGCTGACCTTTTTTTTGTTCTGTTTCAACTACTGTACAGTATGTCAACAGCTGTTCTGTTTTGCTTATTTTATTTGATTGATTTATTTACTGTACTTACTTTTTGATAGTCTGATAGATGACAAGGTCCCGCGCACATTTGTTTTCTGCCGGTTCCCAATCAACATCGGTGGTCTTGTGCAGTCTTTTCATCATTTTTGGATATTTGTTCCAGTCACTTTGGTGAAATATTCAGATTTTGTATTTCGGTATTGCACCGAAGGTTTTGTTATTAGTTATATCGTTATCTGTGGTTAACTGTATACTAATTATTCAGGATGTCAGACTCTAGTTCTTCTAGTGTTCGGTATTGCTCCGAAGGATGTAAAACTCTCACAATAAGTGTGTTAAATGGTGGGGGCAGGAGTGTAATAAAGACCTTACTTGTTCCGAATGTCAGGATTGGGATGATCAAAAGTAGATAGTGTTGAAATCTCACTTAGTTAAGTTAAAGAGGGATAGAAAGGGGAAGGCAGCCCTTAGAGCCAAAAATAGGACTACAGTAAACCCCCTGTATTCACAGTCTGCTTATCTATTCACGGATTTCTCTGTGGAACATATATACGCATTATTTGCGGAAAATTCACCCATTCGCGGTATTTTTCACTTTGAAATATTCACTAATTACTGTATTTTCATATCATTTTCGTGATTTAAATGCAGTTATTGTGATAAAACTATTAGAATACTCAGGTGGAAGCATTTTAAAGGTTTTATTGTGTTTGAACTATCAAAAAAGGCAGTTCTAAGTGTTTTTATAGGGGTTTTAAGTATTCGCGGATTTTAGCTATTCGCCCAGGGGAGTGTGGTACACATCCCCACGAATACGGGGGTTTTACTGTATATACAATACAGAGTTAAAAATATTACAAGAAAGAACTGGAATGTCTAAAAGAAGCTAAATTAGAATTGAAAGTGAGAGGAATTCAAGATCTGTCTAAGAAATGTACATATTCTTCAATAACAAGAACCAATAATGAAACAAAAATGCATACAAATAGAAATAACGGAGCACGGAAAAGTAAATCTCAAGAAGAAATTAATGCTTTAGAAATAAAGTCTAAAACGGTAAAGAATAAAGAAACAGGTACAAATGGGATGGATAATATTTTATCCAATTCATTTGAAATATTAATGTAAAAAGGAAGACAGGAGGATGCTACTACAGAAGTAACAGAAGAGGGTGTGATGGAGTGGAAATTAAAGATAAAAAAAGGCCTTTGGAGAGAACACCACCCAAAACAAAAAAACCAACTATAATTAGAGCAACATCGGTTAAACCGAAGACAAAGGATATGAAGAAATTACAAAAATAAGCTAAGAATATACCTTTATCTCCTAAAATAATAGTAAAACCTATGGATACAGATATCCAAAACACTGAAGTTAAAGATAACAATGATTATGTCAAGGGAGAAGAGATTACTCCATCACCAGTAATTGGTACAAGAGCAAGTGAAACAAGGAATGTACATGAAAACACATGTGGATGGAATGATTGTTTTGTAGAGTTGTGCAATAATAACAAAACCATAACAAAAAGAGAGTAAAACTCGACCGCTGTAATAAAATATTTTCAATAGCTATACTATACAGTGGAATGTAAATGGTCTGTGGACCAGATTACACCTAGGAGAAATACAATGATTACTAAAAGAGTGTGAAGCAATGACATGTTTACAACATGTCAACAAAACAATATCAACAATAGGTAAATATACCTTAGCATCTTCATCTAGAGAGGAAGAAGGAAATTTAGGTACTGCTATATATGTACATAACAAAGTACAGTAAACCCCCGTATTCGTTGGGGATGTGTACCACACCTCCCCCATGAATGGCTAAAACACGCAAATACGTAGAACCCTTCTAAAAACACTTAGAACTGCTTATTTTGATAGTTCAAACACAAAAAAAGCTGAAAATGCTTATACAGGTATTATCCTACTTACGATGGGGTTAGGCTCCAAAAAACCCATCGTTTGTTGGAAAAAACGTATCTCGAATATAGCCTAGCCTACACTAGGGTATTCAGTACCATGTATACATATATGGTAGCCTAGCCTACACTATAAAGCATACTCTATACATACACGGTATAGTAATTATTAATATCAGCTAATTCTCGAGGCTCATGCAGAGTGATTTATGATAATTCATTACAAAGAGAAATTGAATAACAAACAAGAATTAGCTTAGCCTACACTATGCTATAATGTACAGTATACATACATGGTAGCCTAGCCTACATTGTACTGTATATTATATTTGCATATTGTATTATGCATATATCAACATAACGAATATGCATCATTTCCATGGATCTTTTAAAATGTTATGCTTTACTTCACTGTATCTAATAATATTGTATGTATTCTTATATTGTATTATAAATTGCGATCATAGCGATCAGTGTTCTGGTTTGGAAAGCGATTACACAGTAAGTTTATTTCGCTGTATTCAACTCAGTTTAGAGTGCTTTTCTTGCTTCTGGTTAGCGTAAATGAATCTCTAGATACTTTATTTATATGGGGCAAGGTTATTTTTCGTTATACGAAGTGTTTTTAAGTCGAAATATAACTTCAGTATGTCTCATTGTGGAACTAGCCGTTGTTTCGTTAATAGATGACCTTGGCCGTTTGGGGACATGTTTGTTTTGTGTAAAAAAATCAAAATTCCATTTGCTATTTTCACTTGATTTCATCATAACATGAGCTTTATGTATTTATCTTTTATCGGTGTGAAAACTGCAGTAATATGTGTTCTTTCATGCCCAGTAGTTTTGATTAAAATACTTTCTCTCTAATTTTATTTACGGTCGAGTTTTATCCATGTTGCCGATGCATGATAATTTATAGTCATTAGCAGCTTGAACATTGTTTTCTCAGCTTCAGCTACAACTTGCAGCTTAAATTTAACAGTATATTTCTTTGCCGATCTTTTATCCATAGCGAATATCAGTCCTATTCTACTTAACGGCATTTGTAACATAACTACGGTAATTTTTACTACCATACGATGGTTGAAATACAAGCAAAACAGCTGTTGTTATCCGATTTGGTTATAATCAAAACAAAAATTTCTCGTTCGGTTGTTTATGGCTGTACGCAATTACGCAAGAGTATAACGTTACTGACAATACTTTTATCATTCTCTTTTACTTTTTCAGCTAGAAGATGGGATAAAGAGATGGAGGAAAAGAAGTTGGTCTATTGTAATTTGGTCTCTCTTGCTGCCTGATTGTACGCTGCTGCCTGCGCCCGCATGATTTTAAAAATATTTTATAAATATTGTCGTATTGGTATCAATTGCTTACCCCATTGCAAAATTGAATTATCATAAGGCGAATTATCGTAACTCGAGCACTACCTGGGTACCTGAGTATTTTAATAGTTTTATCACAAAAAATGCATTTAATCATGAAAATGATATGAAAATACAGTAATTAGTGAATATTTCTCAGTGAAAAATACCGCGAATGGGTGAATTTTTCCCGAATAATGTATATATATATATATGTTCCATGGAGAAATCTGCGAACAGATGAATCCGTGAATCGTGACAACGTGAATAAGGGGAGTTTACTGTAGTATTGAAAAAATTTTTACAGTACTCCTGCTCTTTTATGCATATTACATGTAAAGCTATACTGTACAAAGTTGACATAACTTCCTATAATTTTGGAGGTTAAACAACAATTTGAAATGACTGTTTTACTTTTACAGAGAAACTGTATCAAGGATATAGCGGAGAAAGAAGCTCTTCACGTACAGACCAGTTTCTTAAGGATGCCTGTAAGACTGGTGCTCAAGTTTGTCTTGTTTGTATTGACAACATTAAGCATGCAGACTCGGTGAGTTTCTCTTTGTGCACTTTACTAAATGGACCGGCATTTTAAGAAGGAAAAATTTTTTTCCTCTCTGGATATACAGTATTTATACCAGAAATTAGGGACATCATATACATCAGTTATAACCCAGAAAATCCATTCTGCAACCCTTATATTTTTTCCCCTTTCAATTAAAAATAATTAGTTTTTTAGCAATAATATTTGAAGGATATTAATATGGTAACTGGACCTAAAGACCATCAAACAAGTAGTGTACAAAAACTATGCAAAAATGGTTTGCAAAATGTAAATATGGAAATAATAATTTTTGCAGTATAACACATTTTTCACAAATGGAAGTTTCTGTGTGCTTCAATTAGTGCATATTTCTCGACGAGAAAGTCTGCAAATTGCCAAATTTTTCACATATAATTTGTAGATGTGTTCCACAGAAAATCCCGCGAATCATGAGAATGCAAATATGGGGGGCTTACTGTAAAACAAATTGTTATTAGAAGCTAATTAGTATTAACTGGTTTTAATGAGAGACACCTCTGTAGTTCCTCATATAGTTTCCATATTACAGGTTAAATTGATTACAAGTGTGTAGTTGTAATACATTTAATTAAATATCTGTGTTAACTTACACCCTCTGCGGTATTGGTTAGTTTTCATACCTGTATATGGCTTTATTACTTATACAGTGCACTGTTAGTCCTTTGCAATGGCTATGTGAAATTTTAATGATGCACAAAAGGCTAAGTTAAATTAATAAGGGCGTGTGTTGTAATAAATGCAGTTGTAACCATATTTAATTTTCTTCTTCACAGGTTTGGAGTTGCAAAGAGTGTTTTTGCAGTTTCCATATGAGCTGTGTACAAAAATGGGCAAAGGATAGTATTTACCAGTTAGCTGAGGCACATCTGGAATCTGATCCTCATTTTAATAAATCAACTTTAAAATGGTGCTGGTTAGTATACATACATGGGTTCATCTACAGTACAATAAAGATTATTTCATCATATCCCCATCAATCAGTATGCATGCCTAATAGGCTGTTAAACTTTCAAACAAGGTGGTTAGGCAGTTAACTACCGTTCGGTAGGCAGGAGTCCTGCCTGCCCAGATGTAAACATTCCAATTTGCTTTTGGCTGTCATCTGATGCAGATGTGTGTTCATAGCTCTCTGCCTGACCACCAATACACTGTGTTTTTGTGGTGGGATCTTTCTTGTTTCGAATGTGTTGGATATTTGTGTGTGTTTGATATATTGTTTATTACTATGCAAACCCGCAAATCATCTAATCCTGGGCGGAAGGCCGTCACCCCCCAACGTGTGTCCTGGGGTTGGCTGCAAGGGTTGTACCTGCTTCCGTTCCCCTGTTTTATTTTTCTATTTTCAATCTATAGAAGGAAACCTGCTCCTTCCTCTAGCAAAGGGAGGAAGGAGACCCTGACATAAGATAAACTTAATGCTTATATTTGCCTTACTGTCACCGACTTTAGATTCATCCTAGCCTATTTCCATATGAAGTTACTTTCCCCAACTCATTTGAAAAAGCCCAGAAGTCTGACAATTGATTATGCAGTTCCCATACTCCAATCAGTATGTCAGAGACACAGTACTCTTTGTCGCTCTGTCGACCAGTAAGGGAAACCCAGGTGTGGCGAACTCTGGTCAGTTCAGAGACTCACTCAGATTCCTCCCTCCAACAAGTGAGTCTTCCAAATGTAAAGGACTGAGAGTTTGTATATTGTGTTGGAACAAATCATAAATTTTTCAAGTAATTTGTATTTTTCCTAACTATACAAACCTGAGGTCCTTTACATTTCATTTCATGCCCACCTCATGCCACCCATCAATCTGATACCTGGGCCAAAAGGCAAATTGGAATGTTTACATCCAGGCAGGCGAGACTTCTGCCCTCTGGACGTTGCCAGACCTAGATGCCTGCGAGGCATTCTGGCAGCTGTGAGTTCTGCTAGTCCAAAGAAGACCCCTCTTTAGTATAAGAACCTCACTGTACATACTTTGGTTTTAATGCACCATTTATAAACAGTTGTGCTCCGAGTCTTGGCGGTTTATTCCAATAGGACCATGTATTCTTCAGGACCTTACAGGCAATCAAAAATACTCCAAGACCTTTCTTTTACCTAAATAGCAGTTCAGGCATGTGTACGATCAATAGATTGTGGAAAAAAAATTGTATAAAGTTTTTCATACAAACTCAGCCATCACATAATCACTGCCTGCCTCTCATCCCCTCATCTTAAGTGCTTCACTCACAGGTTACACACAGAAGTGAGAAAGAGGAATGATATGTACTTGTGGTTTCAGATGGTGCATGCATAGAAGACCACTTTCTTTTTCAGACAGAGAGGAGAGTGGTAACTGTCTGGAACAAGTATTAGGCAAATATATGAAAAAACTTTTTTATAAAAAAGTGGCACACTGATTTTGATTCGCATATCACTCTATGTACCTTTATGTGTGCTTTAAGGACAAACAAATCAAGTAGTGGACAAGTGCTTGAATTAGGAAAGCAATGTTTAGTAGAGGGTGAGATGTATCCCTTCAACAGTGAAAATTCCCTCTTGCCTGTGAAGCATTCACACTTTCGAAAATGGATAGTTATAGTACAGTACATATTGGGTTTGTATATTCTATTTTTATTTGTATTTTTATTTGTATTTGTGCTCTCTTAACTTCTGTATTTTGTATTTTTAACTCTTAAAGTAATTTTCTTGTCTTCAAATTTTGTGAGATAATATCCAGTAGTGACATTATAATGCAGTGTTATGAATTTTTTTCAGTCCAAAATGTCGTAATGAATATGCCCAGTCTGATATTCCAAGTCGATATTATTGTTACTGTGGCAAGGAAGAAGATCCAAAGTTTGACCCTTGGCTTGTGCCCCATTCCTGTGGAGAAACCTGTCGAAAGCTTCTCAAGCCAGAATGTGGCCATTATTGTTTTCTCTTATGTCATCCAGGTATGGATTGATAACATATAGAGATTTGACAGCTTGTATTAGAAAACCTTTATAAAAATTGAAACAGAGATAGGGATAGTTTATTTTCTGTAATGTTAGGAAAGCATACCTAATTTTTAGGTTTCATTCGTGATTTTGCTTAGTCCATTGAATATTGTACTAAAAGATCTCAGAGACCTAGGTATTACTGTATTATTAATATAGTATTGAAGTAAATGGTATACTGTGGAAAACATTTCCTGAAAAGTACTGACATTAAGCTCAAATCTTAACTGATCTTGAAAGATATTTCATTGTAAATTTTGCTTTAAAGGTCCTTGCCCACCATGTCCTTCAATGGTTCAGAGTAAATGCTACTGTGGTAGTCAGCCAGCTCAAACTCGTAGGTGTTCTGCCAAAGCATGGTCATGTGGAAAACCATGTGGCGGTCTACTAAGGTGTGGTCAGCATACTTGTGAAGAGCCATGTCACGCAGACGAGTGTAAGCCATGCCCTAGGCAGAGCCTTCAGCCATGTTTGTGTGGCAGTGGAAAAAAGAAGAGGTTTTGTGCTGATCCCACTTGGCAATGTGATAAAGTAAGTGTAGAGAGTTCATAGAATACAGATTTGTATTCGGATATGAGTTGTCATCATAATTTAGCCATCAGTGACAGACATCCAAACCACTGTCATCTCTCCTTTGTCATTATCTCATCTACATGTGGAACTAATGTAATTTCACTTATGGCATCATTTGTCATTCTCCTGCCATCTGACCCTTGATTGTCTTTTAGAGAGAGCTTTATTGTCAAATCAACTATTCTTTTAGATGTAGTTTTGTTGTTATACCATGATTGTTGTCAGTAAAGTAGTGCAAATCTTACTAGAGTAATGCATAATCTCTGTATGCAATTTCAGTCTATTTGATTTCCAAATCTTATTCAGCCTGCCCACTGTCTGATTTGACTTATTATTATTTTTCAGCAAATTCTAACCCAAGAGAATTACAGTATATAGATATCATTGTTCCTAAATATTTGAAAGATTCATCCTCATTCATCCTTTCACTATCTAGTATTATTCCATCCCTTTGTGCATACCTTGCCCTCATTACTACTTTTGTTTTTCTGAGATTTATTTTGAGCTCCATCTCTTATTCTTTTGAACAAGCTTTGTCAATCTTTAGGTGGCCTGCTGATTAAAACAGCATCATCTGGTTATTCTAAATCTATCAGGTTTTTATAGTTATTCTGTTGAAAAGTTCTATTTTTTCTCCAAATTAGTATTTCACAAATTCATTTTGTGTGTGAATGTTTGTGTAAAAAATTGATTTATGGTTAAAAAACTTGATGTATGTAATGTATGTGATGCATTGCTATTAATATATAATAAATATATTAGTCTTGCTCCTTTTCATCTTTCCTTTCTGTATTCTTCTCTTTTCTCAACAACATATATCTATCTACATAACATAGCTCTACTTAGATTTATGAAGTTTTAGGGCAAAATATTAGATATAAATTTGCAAGAAGCAAAATGTTTACTCATTTCTCCATTCAGAAGAAAGAAACTATGATTCATGCTAAAAACCCACTGTGTCTAGGTTTTCAAAGTTCTGTAATTATTTATACTCTTGTGAGTTTTTGTATAGTTCATTTGCCATAGATCTATAAGCCTGAAAAAGATTTTGAAAATATGTCCCTGATATAAATAACTTTTCATATAGCGTATGTATTTTTTAATTCAGCATTTCTGATATTTTACATGTTTTAGGTTTGTGGTAAGGCTTATAGCTGTGGCCATCATGAGTGCAAGAAGGTGTGTCACAGTGGAGAATGCGGCAAATGCCCCTCTAGTGGGCCTCGTACATGTCCATGTGGCAAAACATCACATATATTACCATGCACTGAGAAGATACCAAGCTGTGGAGACACATGTGGAAAACAGTTGGCTTGTGGTATCCACTACTGTGCAGATCGTTGCCATAAAGGGAGTTGTGCTGCAGTAAGTAATGGCTGTTATATCACAAGTAATTTGATTTTTATAATTGTATCTTTGGTGTAGGTAATGATCTATTAAGAGAGTGTAATCATGGCTGCAGTTTGCATGCATTGTATTTTATATACATTAATTTATATCTAAATTTTATTTTCATACAAGTAACTTACCAAGTAATTACATAACTGTAGTTTCTATTTAAAAAATCACAGTACCATTTCGATTGTTTAGTGTAGGTGACAAGCTCCACCCACTAACGGGAGTACTGGAAACGACTTGGCAGATAACCTGATTCCGTTTCTGCCGGCTCTCGAGTAAATATTGGGTGTTTGCAGCAGCTTTTGTTCATAGGTTTTCAGTTGAATAACTGGATTTCGGCAAAGTATTATCACTTATTTGATAGCTTTCAGGGTTATTTTTTGTTATTATTATGTCCGATTCAAGTTCATCTAGTTTTCGCTACTGTAGCGAAGGTGCAAAACCAGATTGATCAAATCTTCATGTGACACTCATACAATTTGCAGTATGTGTAGGGGCCAGTAATGTAGTAAAGAGAGAACTTGTGCTGAAAGTAATGATTGGCCCAAGCGTCTGGTGCCAGCTCCTGAGTGCCCGGCGCCAGCTCCTGAGCACCCGGCACCAGCTGCCAAGCACCTGGCGCCAGATGAGCATAAGTGAAAGGTACTTAAATCTCACCTAGACAAATTAGAAAGGGATAGGAAGAAGAATGCGGCCCCTAGAGCTGAGAAACATGCTTCACTTAGCCTAGATCCTTCGTGATTATTCCACCGGAGGTATCTTTCCCACGCCACCGAGGAGGCTCCTTCTTTGGGAGTCGCTGCCTCCTCCCAGGGGGGACTTCTCCAGCCTTATTGACTCTTCCCAAAGCTCGGCATTTTTGTCGGCAAAAATTATGTTTTTGTTGGCAGGACTTGACTACCTTGTTAAGGACCTCTTCAAGGTGTTTGAAGTTTTCAGTTTCTTGGACTGGATGGTGGGAGCACTAGCCAAAAAGATTGAAGATCGCAGTGATTTAGTAGGAGACCTTTGCTGATCCATGTAACTGAAGTGGTTACACTCTGATGGACTATTGAGGATAGAGCACAGTTTGGTGTATTGCTTAATGTGTTATTCATCCATTTTCCCATCAGCTGTTATTTTGAATCTTTCATTTTAAATACCATCCATCCAGCCATTTATCTTTAAAGATTTATATGCTAGTTGCTGAAAAATACAGTTAATATATAATGCCACTTTTTCCCCAGTGTCTCCAGTTTTGTGTAAAGAAATGTCGGTGTGGCGCCCGGGAGAAGGAAATGGCTTGTAGTAAAGAATTTACTTGTGAAATAAAGTGTAAGAACATCAAGGATTGCAGACGTCACAATTGTAACAGGAAGGTATAGTACTGTGTTTTTATATATTAATTGTATTTTATGTTAACAGAACAGTAGAAAGGGATTTAACATTTTTCAAAGAGAGGTAGGTAATATAAAGATAATCCAAAAAGATAGTGCCAAAATTGATTTCTTTATATCCAAATTAGTATCCGGAATTTTTTCTCTGTAAAGTGTTGTTTACCAACTTTTACCAAATAATTTATAAATGGGAAGGAAGCCTGTATCCTTACAATGTATGAACTTATTTTAGAAATCTGCAGCTTCTTAGAGATCTACAATCTTTGAAACTGGTTTTTTTTTTAACTTTACATACATCCCATTGTTGGTTCTTCCTTATGATTCCTGTTATACTTCAAGCCTATAAAAACTTTGTTCATAAGCAAAGTAAAAGTTTTGTACAAGTGAACAAAATTTATCACAAATTCTGTCTGTAGTTTATAAGATTTTACCTCAAATTCTTATATATTTTTTAATTCTTTTAAAAATTCACTGAAATAACTCTTTGGTTTTAACCATCTGTGTGTATTGAATATTGTAATGTTTATTTTCAGTGTTGTGAAGGTAATTGTCCTCCATGTGAGCACTTGTGTGGTCGAACTTTAAGCTGTCGAAATCATAAATGCAAGAGTCGATGCCACCCTGGACCATGCTACCCCTGCTCTCTAACCCATACCATAAGTTGCAGCTGCAAAGCTACAACTATTACTGTCCCCTGTGGGAGAGAAAAGAACACTCCACCCCCTAAATGCTCAAAATTATGCAGGTTTGTTACTGTCTTGTGTCACTTTATTCTTATCTCCAGGTTTCACATTCTCTCAGATACTGTGTAGATATAGTGAATTTGAGAATCATCCTGGAAAATCATTTGTTCAGTTTTAAAATTCCAATGAAAATATATTAAAATGTAATCAGTCAGCTTTGTTGTCTTATTTGTGAACATTTTTAATTTTTATATCAAGTTTTCTATTCGCTGGGGTTAATTTCCAAAGAGGTTTCGTTTCCACTCCCTTTTTACCTTGTCAGGTTTCTGCCTAGATTTCCATTGGTTGTTGTCTTGCTGTTACATGGTGCTGCAGTGTTGCTGAATTTCCAAATTGTATTAATAAGGCCAAAATAAGACAGTGATGATGATGAATATGAAGTGACTTTCCCTGTTGTTATACAAACCTGTCAGTCATAATTAGCCTTTACTCTGTGTGAATCATACCCATTAACACCAACTTGAAAATGTTTGAAAAAAAGGAAAGTTCTACCATGCATATCCAGTTCACACTCCACTGTCCCTGAAGGGGATGCATTTCATTCTTCTGTAACTCTACAGTTGGATGTGTTGTGCTTCCCAGAAATCACAGAGTTTTTGTCAGTCAATTTCATTTATTCTCTTAGATGTTGTATGTGTTCAATGAGCTTTTGTTATTTTACACCTTTGCCTTTTAGTCATTGACTAATTGTTTCTGATGAGTTTCATTTTTTGTAATGATTATTTCATTTGTTTTCAGTTGAGTTATTCTTGTTTGATTTTTCTTTCTTCAAGGCTTTATCATGGATGTCTAGAATAATTTTTGCTGTTATTTAGCTCTCATTGGAGAATTGTATTACTCCATGAATTTGGATTTTGGTCAGCTCCCAGTTAAGATTGCCTTGCCATCTATTTCTGTTTCATGTTAATTTCTACTTTGGTGTATTCATTTTTTTGTTTTGCAAACGGATGTTACATTGATATTGTGCTTCCCCTTTTTTTATCACTAACCTTCAGTAAAGAATGTTATCTTAATCGCATTTTGTCATTCTTGTGTGGCAGGAAGTAAAGATGTACTGTTTGTTTAGGTTGCCTCTAGAAGTGCTTTTATGTGGGGTCCAACAGACTTCTTCTGGACAGGCAGCATATGTGTAATGTCCTCCATGCAGTTGGTGCTTCTGGCCTCTTCCTTTTCATGAGAACAGCAGCCTCATCTGTCTGTCTCTCAATTCTCATCTAGGGTAGCCCCTATATCCCAACACTGCCTACCTCCCCCTGTCAAGGTTCAGTGGGAGGGTTCTTCTTCCCCGTATCTCAACACCTTGCGATTTTGTCATTGCTGGCAGTGATTTTTGGGTCTCACTGTATGTGGCTCCTTCGTTTCCTCCTAGGCCTCTTAGCGTAGGTGGTAGTGCCTTCATCCTTACATAATAGGCCAGTGTTGGATCCCCAAGCTGGAGGATGAAGGAACAAGTTGGACATGTTTCACTGGAGATATTCCTTTTCAAGTCTGTGACCATTCTTTGTAGAGATCACCTAATCAGTTCAGCAAAGTTGGCAAGTCTCTCTCTCTCTCTCTCTCTCTGTAATTCTGGCTGTGTTTGAGTTGATCACAAATTCATGTTATGCAGCTCCCCCTACTTTGCCTGCTGTTGTGCTGTTAGTGGCAATGGCTCCATCCTTGGTGACGTATTTGGAGGCCCTGCTTACCGATGTTTTGAACATCTGCCACTTCACTTTCTTCCCCTTTGCAGGTAACTGATGGGCCTTGAATGTCCTGTTGCTCAGCATCTCTCATTCACTTGCTTGCCCCTTCACTCTTAGTCTCTCTCTTGTCCTGATCCTACATACATAAGTGAATCTGGTTACTTGGTGCCCCCATGTGTTCGTCTACTCAAACTAAAGTACTTGGTTGCTCTCATGTTCTCTGCTTCAGATTCTTGGCAGCCCAAGAGACTGTTCTGACTCCCATTTGTCAGGTACTCTGATTTTTCAACATTCTCCAATGCTTCAACAGTTTTTGTAAAGGCTAATAATGTTCATAAAAATGTTTTTTGGTAAAAACATCATTTTTAAATGTAATCAAAATGTAATTATTCAACGCAGGAAACCACCAGCATGTCATCATCCAGCACGAGCAAAACACAAATGTCATAGTGGAGAATGCCCTCAGTGTCGTATGATGTGTAGCCTCAAGTTAAATTGTGGTCACATTTGCCCTGCACTGTGTCATGATGCTGTGCCTATTAAGGTAAGATACATATCTTCAGTGTTGCAGTTTTGTTGTAATTTCAAGCTTTGATCCTGAATGATGCTGTTTTGTTATTAACTAAGGAAATTTTGGGAATGATTCTGACTATTGTTTTCTAGTTAAGAATAAGACACTTTAGGAGTGACCATGCTGTTAACTTGAATCGTTAGTTTAAGACTTTACATTTGTACTCCATACTGCATAATTAGCAGTTCTGGATTCATGTTAATATTGGCATTTTCTTTGATTCCTTTTAGGGAGAGCAGATAATCACAACCACCATTGCATGATCAGCATGATCACTTTCAAAGACAACAGCCTTATCATTACCCTTAAACATCAGAGAATATAGGCATAAGCTCCATAAAAACATGCCAAAAAGTATCGATTTTTATGCCAGTAACCTCAAATTCTTGATATCAAGTACTGTACATATTCATCAGTGTTTAGCTTACAAAATTTAAATTTTCAAGTGCTGTTTGGTTAACCAAGTCTATAAGACCACTTTATTGTTTGGGTAAGGTAGTTGTGTAACACCAGGTTATTGCATATAGCACCTCTAATGTACCTTCCTATTTGCATTTAGTAGCTTCATCCTGAACCATGATAAAGAATGAAGGACTCAGCACTGATCCATAATTGATATCAATATATGTCTCAGATTTGTCTGATGTACTGGACACTCTCTTCATTCTCTAGATCCTGTATCACAGTACCATCACTTCCTCAGAATCTTTCCGATAACATTTGCTTTCAAAGGCCATCTAATTACATGTCTTGCTCTTCTATTAAATGTTTCCTGGAATCCACAGGCAGTGTAATACTTCTTGTAAGTTTCATGTTGATTTTACCTGACAAAACTACGAAACAGGATTTTTAATTCAATTTTTTTGTGCCTCAGATTGTAAGCCACAAGAAACGTGCTGGTCCTTGGGAACCAGTAGAGGGTCCACGTATTGAAATACAAAAGAAGCCTTGTCCTCCGTGTCAGGTTAGTTTTACCAACTGCATTGTTTATTTTTTTTAGAACAAATCTTTGGGCAAGGTTATAAGAGCCTAGAATAGTAACTAGGCAGTCTATCAGTTTTTTTTATAGTATAGTTGCTTGTTTCGTCCTCAAGGAGTTACCCTTCCATGGTCTTCCAGAGCTCTATGGTAACCAGACTAATATCAAAGAATTCTCTTTTAGCTGGTCTTGTAGCCGGGTATTGTGTCGTAATGATAAACACTATAACACGTGATGGAGTATGTAAAGGACACAAAGATAAGAGGGCATTTTCCCTTACCTTGAGCAAAGCTGACCCAGTTTTCCAGCATCAAAACCTGCAAGAAGGAAGAAGTAACTATTGCGCATGCACATCCACCATATTGTCTACAAATGGAGCCATAGAGAAATGTGTATATTCGCCACCAAGCACACCTTTTCAATGTCCCGAAAAAGGATTCCTCTGCAAGAAGAGTGATCCTCAACCTATCAGCATAGAACAAGCACATTGTTTGCCAAAAGTTTTGGATGACTACTGTTTCCCAAGTACGTTAAATCGTTCCAAAAGGGACTTGGACAACTTCTATAGAACTGAAAGATGCATACTGGCATGTCCCTGTCACCGTTCCCTTCTGCCCCTGCCTACAGTTCCAGGTAGGGAAAGATACGTACAGGTTCAAAGTCATGCCTTTTGGGCTGCACATTGCCCCAAGAATTTTTACAAAATTAGCAGTGGTAGTTGTTCGAGAACTCAGACAAGAAGGAATACAACTAATAGCCTACCTAGATGACTGGTTAATCTAGGGCCCAAAAGCAAAGAGTGTTGAAAAATCTAAGAGCAGTGGTCAACAGACTCCAGTTAAAAGGTTTTATAATAAATTGGAAAAAAGTCCCATCTCACGCCCAGCAGACACTTTCAGTGGCTGGGACTGTGTTGGGATACTCTTCACTGCCTGTTGTCTCTCCCCATCAATACTCAAAACAGAATAAGGAAAGCCTCAAAACGTTCCTTGCACAGCCCAGAGTTTCCAGATGGCAATTAGAACATATGATGGCCCTGCTGCAGTTCGCATCAGTAATAGATCTAAACTCAGATTGCAACAAAAAAAGGTGAACAAATTCTGGCTATTGCACACAAGAAAAAAAGATGCGAGACTGACCTCATCAAGAGAATAAAAATGTTGGGGAGATACTTTTGCCTTGGACCTGAAAGGAATCTCTGGTGAAACAGGTCACCCTGACTCCTCCATCTGTACGAGTGACAATACACACAGATGCCTCGTTGACAGGTTGGGGAGGACATTGGGAGGATCATCAGGTGGCAGGGAGGTGGTCAGCTACTCAGAGGAATTGTCATTTCAGTTTCCTAGAGCTGATGGCTGTCTTCTTGTCTCAAAAAAATCAAACCTCCAGAAAAGACACACATTTCGTTGGTTCTAGACAACATGACTGCAATATCCTGCATCAGGAGATCAGGATCACGTTCACCTCCTCTAAATATGATAATGCTAGCCATCCTTCGGATGGCGCAAGCAAGGAAGTGGTCCCTGAACAAGGTGCTTAGACTTCTATCAACCCCTCAATTCAGAGGACCCAGTGCAAGCACAACTCACACACTGCAAAAGGCAATCTTCTTAATTGCATTAGCATTAGGAGCTTGTATTAGTGAACTGGGCTGTCTTAGAAGGGGACGGTACATCATGCAAACAGATGACCATCAATTATTATTATCCACTGGCCCATCATTCCTGGCCAGGAATGAGAATCCTTTAGGAAGAAAATATGTTCTAATAAGCAAACACATGATATTAGGAAAGTAAGTACGTTGTTGGCCTTCTTTAGAAATGTTTCTGTCAAAGAAGTCTTCGAATGCACAGGGTGGTCATCAGACAGTATTCTTGAAACATTACTGCCACGAGCTCGAACAAATTCGACTATACTGTATCAGTAGGTGGTATGGTTAGTCCTGACCCCATAGGCACTACAGCAGAAAACCAGGGATCTTTCCTAACAGGTGGGTATGCTGACTATCGCTGGGGAAGGTGTGACAATACTGCAACCATACCCAGCATGCTTAGGTAAGTCACTACAGAACTTTGCCTTGAAAGCATAAGTTTGTGTTTAGTTTCTTGTTCCTTGTTACCAAAACCTGAGGGGTGTTTAGAATAAGGAATTGGGCTTCAAACTTGTGGCTTGACCTCAGACCAGAAATTTTTTCTTTGGGTTGTTGGGATTAAAATTTAAGAGCTCAAGCCTTACATCACCTGTCAATTTCTTTGTAAAGTTCTTTGAGGACAAACAAGTGACTATACTATAAAAAACAGGTTTTGACATAGGAAATACCTATTTTTGGTAGTTGCTGTTGAGTCCTCAAAACCCTCCCACTTCCCTGACAAAAAGGCATGGGATTTGGGCAAGGGATCATCCTGCATAGACCAACAGAAAGTAATGGTTCTCTGTTCTCGTGCTGGTCTGTTTATAGACAGTATGGCAGACGTGCATGCGCAGTAGCCACTTCCTCTTCTTGCAGGTTTTGACGTTGGAAAACTAGGTCAGCTTCGCTGAGGATAAGGGAAAATGACCTCTTATCTTTGAGACCATTACATACTCCATCACGTATTATAGTGTTTATCATAACAACACAATACCTGGCTGCAAGACCAGCTATAAGAGAATTCTTTGATATTAGTCTGGTCACCATGGAGCTCTGGAACACCCTTGGCTAACTCTCTTTGTCTGACCCATGTTCCATACACTTGAAGATTGTAGCACTTGTTTAGATTCTTGCATGGTTGATGGGCTCTTTATAATTTTTGTATTTTACCAGATGTTTTATGGCCTTGTTGCAGGTTACCAGTCCAATTCTTGACATTAATTACAAAGATAATCAGATTTCCTGACCATTTCAATGAGATGGTCGCCTATCTCAGTGTCCTAGATGGCCAGCCCTGCGATAGCTATATAAATTAGCTCAATAGTCTGGTTAAACTACTTAATCAACCCATTGATTAATTTTTATACTCATAACCAGAAGGCTTTCCCCTAATTAAATTCACAAACATTTAAACTGACGGAGTTGGATTGAACTAATGCCATTTTTTAAATCTGACTTAACTATCACTATTACTACACAATTTGCTCCCCACAGGGATACCTAACTAGGTGAGGGAACTGCTGATTACAGGATTAGTCTCATTTAAACTTATTGGCTTGTATTAAAGAATAGATTTCAGTTTTAAAAAGCAATTTTCTATATTGGTTCAATATATTACTTCTATAATCTTCAGATATGATGCCAAGGAAACATAGTATATATATTTAAATTATATCTTGAGGTTCTTGCTTTTAGGTTCCAGTGCCAACAACTTGTTTTGGTAACCACGAGACAGTAAACTGGCCTTGCTGTGACATCCGCCCCCATTCTTGCGGCCGAAAGTGTGGGCGATTATCGGCTTGTACTAATCATACATGTGCACGTGAATGTCATGTTGTAGAAGGAGCAGTAAATGATAAGGAAGCAGGGAAAAATTGTGCACCATGTGAAGAACTTTGTTCAAAGGTAAGTTGATAATCTTGGTGTTAGGAGTAAAATGAAAATCTGAGTCTCATGTATATATTGAACATTGTTATGACCAAAGCTAAAGGTAAGTATTTGTATGGTAGTTGTAAAAGGAGGTTGGATAGTATGCAATTTTGCTGATCGAATAGAAATCCAATGATGATGTATCTAGTAATTTTTTTAGGACAAAGGACAGATAATTTTTTCAAAGAGTTTTATATGCAAATGGGAGTAGAACTCACAGTTTAAAAAATACAATTGCTTGCTGGCCTGTATTATTTTCATTTCAGCATAAAAGAAAAAATCATATGATGTTTTTATGGTTACTCAAAGCACAGTTACTGGTAGTAGGTTAACTCTAATGAGGATCTATAACAGGTTTTGAGCGATGGATGGTCTAACTCACTTCCCTTCTGCAGTCTTTTGCTCTACAAAGACCCGCTCCTGAAAGATTACCAGTTACATGGTCCCAGAACAATGTGCTTAGACTTCTATCAACCCCTCAGTTCAGCCAACCCAGTACAGCTACAACTCATATGCTACAAAAGGCAATCTTGATTGCATTAGCATCAGGAGCTCATATTAGTGAACTGGGCTCTCTTAGATGGATGATACATCATGCAAACAGCTGACCATCAACTATTATCCCCTGGCCAAGAATGAGGATCCTTTAAGAAGGAAATCTATTCTGATAACAAAACTCAATTTAGCAGACAGGACATTTTGCCCAGTTCCAGCACCTGAGGTTTACCTAGAAGTCACAGCATACATCCCAGAGGGTCTGATTCTCCTACACCCTAGCACAAACTAACCACTCTCCCTACAAGGGCTGAGAATGATTACTGTCTCTCATTAAAAAGGCAAATCCACACTCCTTTCATAGGTCACACGATCTTAGGAAAGTAAGTTCGTCATTGGCTTTCTTCAGAAATGTCTCTTTCGAAGAAGTCTGAATGTACAGAGTGGTCATCGGAGACAATATTTTTAAAAATCAAGCTCGAATAAATTCGACTACACTGTATTAGTAAGTGGCATGGTTAGTCGTAACCCCTAGGTGCCACAGTGGAAAAACAGGAGTCTTATTGACGGTGAGTATGCTAACTATAGCTGGGAGAAGGGCGACAGTACTGCAACCAAACCCAGCATGCTTAGGTAAGCCACTGTAGAACTACATCCTAAAACATAAGTTCGCGCACAGTTTCTTGTTCTTTGGTACCAAAACCTGAAGAGTATTTGGAATAAAGAATGGGGCTTGAAATTTGTGGCTTGACCTCGAACCAGAAATGTTTTCCCTTTGGAGTGTTGGGAGTAAAACTGAGAACTTAAGCCTTTTTTGTCACCTGTCAATTTCTTTGTTTTAAAGCTCATTGAGGACGAAACAAGGGACTACACTATCAAAAATCTGGTTTTGATGTACAAAAAACCTGTTTTTGGTAGTCACTGATGAAAAGGCATGGGATTTGGGCAAGGGATCATCCTGCATTGACCAACAGAAAGTAATGCTTCTTGGTCTCTGTGTCGGGCCTGTTGTTGACACTATGGCAGACTGCACATGTGCAGGAATCACTTCCTCTTCTAAGTAGGTTTTGAGAAGTGGAAGAACCTGGGTATACAGCCTCACTGTAAAGATTTGGGAAAGTGCCCCCTTATCTTTGATTACATTATATAATTCATCAAGTGTTACATTGTTTATCACTATGACAATACCTGGCTGCAAGAGAATTCTTTGACAATAGTTTGGTCACCCATGGAGCTCTGGTAACTCCTTGTGGACTCAACAGCAACTACCAAAAACAGGTATTTCCTGTGTTGAAACCTGTTATTTGTAAAGCAGCACACCTAGCTTCTTAGAGGCAGACTTACCAGGACCTTGATGTGACACTTCCAAAATATGACTCACACCTTCTACAGAATCTCATTTATAGAGTTACTTGCCTGCATTGTTTTCCAAGTATTTGGTAACACAAACTCATCTCTAAATTATGAGAAATATTCAGTGCTGTTTTCATATATTTCAATCAGGAATGCACAGTGTCACCAGCTAAAAGATGCAAATATCTCTTTGAAAACAAAACAGAAGGTAATGCATTGAATAGTTGCCGTTTTGTAAGGTGAAGTCAGTTGACCGATAGGATTGCAGCATTTCAGTGATGGAAGTAAGCCGGCTTTGCTTTGAATATACACATCTGGGCACCAATTTTGAAAGTCACAATTATGGCTCCTCATCTTCTGGCAAAACCATGATTGAGACTTTTCCAAGTATAAGGGTTTATATGATGTATCCTGCTGAGAGGGGTACCCTTTATTAGTGATTCTGAACAAATGGATTGTGTTAATTTCTATGCATTGAAATTCCGGTGTAATCATATAGAATGAAACCATATGTTACTCTGTATATTTAACTTCCCTTTGGTTTAACAGCCTCGTCCTGATGGTTGTAGTCACACGTGTGGAAAACCCTGTCATCGTGGGAAATGCTCTTTCTGCAAACAGCTGGTCAAAGTGAAATGTCATTGTGGACTCAATAATTTGTATATAGAGTGTCACACACTTAATTCTGCTGCTACTGATGAAAAGGAAGCCTTGTGCAGCTGTAAAAATCATTGCAACAAATCGGTAAGTTTATAGCAATTGTTTACCTCTTTTGATAATGTTATTTACTTTATTTCAAGTTTTCAGTATGTTCATACTTTCACTGTAATAGTTTTGAATTCAAGGACATCACTTCTTGGCTGCAAAAATATGGCTAGTAAATTGCATAATAGACTAAGGAACTGTAAAACACAAATTAAGGATATCTCATTGGGGATGAGCAGTGACTCAATACTCTTGATGAGCAGTGACTCAGTATTCTTGTGGTAAGGAAATGCCAAGTTTCCTAGTTTTATACTAGTTTCTAATACATGACATGTCATTTCAGATATCTTGCAGTCATAGGTGCATGAAAGAATGTCACAGTGGCCCTTGCAGTGACCCAACAAGCTGTCGCAAACGAGTTACCATACGTTGTCCTTGCAGGAGAATAAAAAAAGATGCCATATGTCATTTGGTGATATCAGGTCAAGTTGTAGTAGAATGTGATGAAGTTTGTTTGGAAAAGATAAAGGTAAGTATTCTGTGTCTGTTTCATAGCTCCCTACACAAACCAATAACAGTCAATGCTTCATTTATCATGGGAAAATTGAAAATGTTTTCAGGCAAATACAAAATACTGTTTTACATAAGCTTAAAGAAATGACTGTTGAGTTGGTTTTTCATAATTGCCTCTCTAACATGATGGTTTAATAGACTAATCCTGGAGAACTTTGCATCTCTAACGTGATTGTTTAATAGACTAATCCTGGAGAACTTGGTCCCCACTCTGCTGAGATGAGGAACTGTCGATTGGCAGCCTTTGCTTGTGGGTAGTGTAATAATGGGTTTGCCAAAGGCTCTATCCTGCTCTTACTGCCCAGCTTCCTTGTTATAGAAGAGGAGACGGGGATTACATTTTGGACTATTAGAAGAGGGACTCATATTGCCAATTATCTGTACTCATTCAGGCCCAGCTTGTACTCCAGCACAAATGTTCGTAAGTTTGGAGTTGTGGAAGAGGGAGCAGTTTGGTGCACACACCACCTCTTCCCTTAGGAACCACACATTCTAGCAAAGCACTCGAAAAAGACATAGGATACCTGGATGGTTCCCAATAGTTAAACACTTACTGAGCCACCACCCCAGGCCCCAACAGAAGGGTGTCTAGGGACCTGTGGGCATCATCCCTCAAGTGGAACGAGGTGATGGTTGTCTGACAGTGCCAGACTGCCACCCTCAATACCTGTTAGACTGAGTTCTTCTGAAAGGTGAGAGAGGGTCCAACACCCCTCATGTCATGAACTTGCGCCAATGGGGACACAGGCCTTGAGATTACCTCCCATAGCCAGCAGATGGTGGATGTTTTTGGATACCTTTTTCTTGCGATATCCCTTACTCACATAAAGGTGTTTGCACTTTGGTCTAAGGTTCTCCATCCTTTTCAAGTTTGATCGACACAGATCAGCAAGTTTACCTTAGATATAACACCACAGGAAAATTCTGACCAAGGTAGTCTTGCTTCTGGGGCAGAATCCACTACTCACTCTGAAAGAGAGATTGCTGGTAAAGCCAAAGCAGAGGCTTCATCCAGAGATCATTAAGATCCGAGGGGCCCTCCAAAGTCTGTGGTTCAGCCAGGTTTTGCTGGTGGGAGCTTTCTCCTGGTGCAGGAGAAATAGATTTCTGCTCTCACTCCTGCTCCTGTTCAAGCACCCTGGATGGAGAAAGCATAGCTGAAGGATTTCTTACCAACAGGAAAAAAAAAGTATATCTTAGTTTAACCAGACCACTGAGCTGATTATAGCTCTCCTAGGGCTGGCCCGAAGGATTAGATTTATTTTACGGAGAGTCAAACGCTGGGCCAACAGCGTGCTAGCCAAGAGCTCTACCCACCCCGCCAATGAAGAACTTACCTCCAGCAGGAGATTGGCAGAGAAGGGAAGGAGCACGGGGAAAGACCATCCTGGTACTTCTCTATTACTGGATGAGGGTCTCAGGGCACAGGGAGAGGATCTCCCGAGAGAGAGAGAGAGAGAGAGATCAGTCTGTGTTTGGAGAGAGGCTTGAGATTGCCCTGAAGAAGGGGAGGGGTGGAGGATGTTGAGCAGTCTTGCCTAAGGGAGTATTGAGACTCCCTCCACCTTCAGTCCATGGATTGGGAGCAATGGCAAGTGCTAGGATGGTGATTCCATCTGCTCCTCCAAAGGGAGTGACTTTTCTTTGAGGAGGGTCTGCCTTGAGAGCACGAGAGGAAGAGGAATGCCTAAGGGGCTTGGAGTCTGTTAGAACCCAAGGTCCTCCTCCTGTCGTAGTGGAGGGGTGATGGTGAGAGCCTCTTGGAACATTGGTCATTAGACAGGGACTGACTGGGTCTGTTTTGCCTCCTGGGAGAGGAGTGGCAATTAGGAAAGTAAGTTCTCTTATGAGAATGCTTGGTCGTCTTCTCTGACTATCAGTAGGCAGAGTTCTGAGGACTATCTGAGGTGTCCAGCCATCTCTGTTGCTGCGCAATGTGAAAAGCCTCTCACTCGCAGATGCTGGATAACCACCAGCCATGAAGACACAGGGACTGCACTGCCCAGGTGATACCGCTCTACGTGGGGTTGACACAGCAGGTTGGGCCAGGGAAGAATCTCTCGGTGCCTCGGAAAGAAGAGCTAGTAGGTCGGGATACCAAACAGCCTGAGGCCATTTGGGAGCCACCAGAATCATCCTGAGATTTGGGGTGATCATCACGTGGCTGATCACCCTGTGAATCAGACAAAACGGAGCAGGAGACCTGAAGTTTTCTGTTTTGCCGGGTGGCGGAAAGATCTATGACTGGACAGCCCCACAGATCAAACAACCTTTCTGCAATGTCTGGGGAAGGGACCACTCTATCCCTATCACCTGATTCTAGCGGCTGTGCTTGTCTGCCACTACATTTCCTCTAGCTTGGAATATACCTGGCCGACAGCTCTACCGAGTGGGCCAGAGCCCACTCGTGCACCTGCATTGTCAACTGATGAAGCGGAAAGGACACCTGGCCCCCTTGCAGTGTCCCATCACTCGATCCTGAAATTCTTGGAGAGCCAAGAAGGCTACCTTGAGTTCCAGGATGTTGATGTGAAGGTGCTTGTCATCTCAGTGCCACAATCCCAAAGTCAGCAACTCCTCCAGGTATGTGCCTCATCCCTTGGTGATGTGTCCAAGAACAGAAGCATGTCCGGAGGGAGAGTATATAGGCATACTCCTATTGAGAGGTTCCTGTCATCCATCCACCAGTCTAGGTCCTCTCTCACCTCCAAAAGAGGGATGAGAAAGGACTGGGGGTCTCGAGACTGGGACCAGTACTCCTTCAGTTGCCACTGCAGGGACCGAAGGTGTAGACGCCCATGAGGGACCAGCTTCTCCGGTGATGACAGGTGACCAATGACGACTCGCCACCGCCGAGCTGGCTGCTCCTGTGAGACAAGAACAGCTATGCTGCCTTCCTGAACCTGTTGATACGAAAGTCCGAGGGGAAGACTCTTGCTGCTACCGTATCTATCAGCATGCCCAGGTACTTTATCTTCTGTTTGGGGTTGAGATCTGACTTCTTGAGATTTACTACGATCCCTGGATCGCGGCAAAACTCGAGGAGCTGATCCTTGTCCTGAAGCAACTGTGAGGAGCAGCTCGCCAGGATCAGCCAAGTGTAGAGATACCTCAATAGACGTATTCCGGGCCCATTTACTCAGTAGATGTATTCCGTGCGAATGGGCCCATATTACTCGCGTGAACACCTGGGGAGTGGACAAGAGAGGCCCCGAGAAGGTCTCCCAGATTGTCTCCCCGCCCCCTGTTGTTCCATGCCCAATGAAGTGAGCGAAGAAGACGAAGGGGAGTCCTCTCTCTTGGAGAGGCCAGAAGGGGAAGTTTGCCAGGAGAAAGATACGATCCCGAAGGTTTAGCCACCAAGGGAGTGATCAGGGGCGTATAACCTCCAGACGACGCCTTGGAAGGCTTCCTCCGGTACTGTTTCCTCCCCTCAAACTTCACCCACTGCTCAGCCAACCAGGAGCAACACTCAGCACAAGTGGATACTCATGAACACACACGCCCCCTGCAAAAGGAGCAAAGGGCGTGCGGGTCCACATCAGTATTTGACCTGAAGCTACTACACTTCGTCCCGCCAACTCCTGGACACACATGCTGGGGGAAGGCGGGCTTACGAAGTTTATTTCCTTCATGAACTTGCATAATGACAAACACACAAAGCAATCAAAACAAGAAAAATGGAAAAGATCCCACCAGGAAAACAGCTCAGCAGCAGTCAGAGCAGAGACTGAGAAACACGTCTGCATTGCATGACGGCCAAAAGCAAATTGGAATGTTTACATCCAGGCAGGTGGGTCTCCCGCCTCCTGGAATGTAGTGAACTGCCTAACCACCTTGTTTGAAAGTGCAACGGCCGTTTCCAGCTTTGCTGAAAGTAATTCCTAATGTAAAGGACCAGTGGTTTGTATATTGTGTTGGAACAATGTACAGTACTTAATGCCCTAATAAATTACAGGTAGTTGATTATAGGTACAACAGTATCCACAATTCTCTTTCATAAAGACTATATATTACAAGAATAGTAAACTGTTATTCAGCTAAGAGGAATGATTCAAGAACTAATCATATTGATTTATAAATTTACATTTTCAGGCATTGGAAGAAGAAAAGAGAAGAGAGGAAGAAGAACTTAAAAGGAAAGAATTGGAAAGCTTAGAGAAACTTAATGAGGGTAGGAAACACAAAAAGAAGAACAGAAAACATGTTGAGGCTGAGGTCGCAGAATCACAGTGGACTATCAACAAGTGGATGATGCTTGGTTTTTTTATACTGATTTTCAATGTTTTGATATACACTGTTTACAATTTTAATCAGTAATTGGTAACTAGGACTTCAGAAAAATTGCAAGAGTGATGTTTGTACAATAAAATAACTGCACAGAAATTTGTTTCATTTTCCTGACATTGTAAAAGTAAGTTTGCAGTGAGAGAAAAGCTTACACCTTTGAGTCACATTGCAGGTAGAGAAATCCCCAGATGTCAATCACTTTAAAGCATGTACACAATAGGACCTAATATCTGCATAATGTTAGAACCATCTCAAAAAAAAAAGCAATGGCATACCAAAATTTATAAGAAAAAATTGTAATATGTTGGCTTAGTAAATCTGATAACTACAGATACTCAATACAGAAAGAAACGGAAAAGCATGGAAAGAACAAAACAGAGTAAACTACTGCAGCTGTAAAAAAAAAAAAAAAAAAAAAAAAAAAAAAAGTCTTGGTAAATAACCAACAAACACTATAGTGAAATAAACAAAGCAACATACAACAGATTTGTAAAATCAGGTAAGTACCCAAAACTGTTTGGTGTTTCCATTCTTGACTGACATTGTTATTCTGTTCTCTCTTCCTTTTCCCATTTTCACGCTTTTCCTCCTCCTGTTACTGGGAATCATAAAAAATATATGCAAATAAAATAATCATGTAAATACTGCACAGTAATATGATATAATAAAGAAAAACTAAATTTAAAAGATGTTAAGGATAGAAGAGTACCAATGCAGGAGAATAGTGATATAAATTTATGAACATACGAGGAAAATGCTTTGAACATATAAAGAACAGGTGTTGGCTTATGACTTTCACTGAACTCACTGTCACCACCCAGTACAACAAAACAACAGTTGTCACTCTCAACATCAGTCAGCTGCAAATGTGGTAAAAATATGGGGAAAGCTGGGACAATGACGGATACAAGATGGGTAAATATGCATATAAATACCCTTCCATCATTGTGCCTGGTTTTATGATGCAAAGGACTATATAGAGAGTATCAACACCTTAATATATTTCACTAGATCATGACCCTTTATTCTGATATATCTTATTCAGATGGTAGGGTATAAGTTGAACTACATCACAACTCCCAGGTACAGGTTACAGATTTAAAGAAACTATTTTATAAATATACACATGTATACATGATACCATTTGGAAAAACTAAACCAGGGATTGTTCCTAACAACTGTAAACAGGCATAACCCAGTAACACTCATTAACTACTTTCGTACAAAAAAATTTAGTTCCAAAAAATTTTCACGATATACAATAAAATCATGTATTTACAATAAAACCCAGCTTTCTACAAGTTCATTAATCATACACGGTCTTATTCGTATGTCAAACAAACCCAGTAACACCTACTTGATAAATCTTAAAAGAAAAGCTCTACTGTGCTTGCTTGACTCGTGCTCCCTGTCCCACAAGGCAGCTTGTCATTCCTCTGTGCTAACCTAAATCCCAAAAGAGTGATGGGAGGGGAGAAGGTCACAGAGTTATGATTAATGGGTTCGTAGAGAAACGTTTTATTATAAAAACATTGCTTGTTCTCATGAAATCACTATTATTAAATAGCATGAATCTTAATTTAGGAGGGAGGACAAAGTAGAAGAGCCTCTGAAGAGAGGAACAGACCCAGACGCAAAGAGTATAATTCTCTTTATGAGGGACAGTGGAGTTAACTACAATACAACCTCCAAAATCATGGGAGCTTCAATAGGTTGCAATGGAAGACAAAACCCAAGAGAGTAAACCCATCAATCGGGTAAAGATGGGTATTTTTGAAGACCCACCTCCATGTCTTAACACAATTATGTGGAATGACCAGGTTTGTACCAACTATGCAATTACTCTACTGAAGCAAGAGACTTTGGCTTCTGGCAGCTAGGTAGAAAACACATGCAAACAGAGCACCAATGTGACATGTCATTTTGTGCCCTGCTGGTTAGCACTGTACCCTACCACAAAAGGTCTAGGCAGTTTGTACCTGTATTATTTTTTAACTTAAAACACTGAGAACTGCTAAACCATCTTACCATAACTAAAAGCGATACCAAATAATACATAAAAACTTTATTCTTACAAAACAAGAACTAGAAATCATGTACATTATTTACACATGAAAGCTCTCACACTTACAACACAAAATTCAGTTCTCTATATTTGTGTGGCTTTTCATTAAAATGGATGGCTAACAATGTGGCTGTAATCTAATACCAAATGAACTTTTTTAAAAATAACAGGGAGTTTACATTTAATTGGAAAAAAGACCATTTAATTTACAGTACTGTAAATAAAACGTAGTGTATTCTGATAATTTTTAGCATTAAAATTGATGCGAGTGTATATATAAAAAATGTTCTGAATACCTTGGTAATTTTTTCAATCCTTTTGGAATATTTTAGTCCTTATCAATATTATAACAGTTATCACCAAGTACTTTCCCTTAAACAAAAAACACTTTTGTAATGGAATTACTATTTAACATTCAAAGGGTAGGCACTTTTTCTGATTTTCAAGTTATCTATGATAGAAGTTAACGAGTCTTTAAAGGTATAATCTTATTTAATTTCTTTTGATGAATATTTTCTTAAAGTTTTGGTAAACATGCTAAATTCTGAAACTGATTCAACTTTTGTTTTCAAGCCACAAACAAACTGTATATCTTCTGTGTGAAGAAATATATTAAAAAAAACTGCAGCAAGAGATACCATTGTGAAATCCTAAGCATAAACAAAACAAAAGTGTATTTAAGAATAATTTCTTTAAATTGCTGGCATCTTCCCAAGTTTTTGCGATGCTGCTAACGCATTTTCATTGGAAATCAACTGAATCTCTTGGAACCTCTCTGATATTCGTTGTGTTACCTGTGAAAGATGAGCACATAAGTGGGTGTCATAGAAAATATATTGCATGTAAGCATTTATTACATTTTTCATTAGAGAACAAATGTTCCCTCCAGCCATACAATATTTACTATCAGTTCGTGACTAAACACTTGAATTTCTGCCTTTAGTTTAATAAATACTTGGGAAAAATGAATTAAAACCTTTGGGTAAAATTGTTCAGAGAACAAGGTACTGCACAGCAGCCACTGATAATATCACACTTTTTAAAAGTAAATTGCATTTTTCCTAACTAGACAAACCTGAGGTCCTTTACATTGGGAATTACTTACGGTGAAGCTGGAAACAGCCGTTAAACTCTTGAACAAGGTGGTTAGGCAGTAACTACCGTCAGGTAGGCGGGAATACCCGTCTACCCAAGTGTAAACATTCCAGTTTGACGACTCTCGCAAAGGCGCGTGCAAAGCACAAGACAGGAACCCTAAACAAGAGTCACATGCAGTCCCTGGATGGCATGACCAATAGAAATTTCTCATCAGTAGCTAAATCTTGACTGAGGAGAAAAAGGTTACTTTCAGATGGAAGACTAGGCAGCATGGGGCCTACGTCCTTCAATGACTGAATCGGAGAGAAGCAACCCTCAGTGGAGAAGGTGAGGAAGTCTGCGACCTGCTGAAGAGCGACTCTGACCCGTCAATGACACCAACCAGCGAAGACGGCTCCGATCCCTGGAACAGTGCTGCAGAGAACTGCATGAGACATCTAGCTATCTCCGTTGCCGCTAGGCGAGAAAGCCTATGCTTGCAAGGGAAGCTGGATAGTCTCTAGTCGTGAGAACACAGGGATGTACTGAGGAACTGCTTCATGTATAGCTGACACAGAAGGTTGGGACAGGGAGAACTCTTCTCTATGCCTTAGAAGCAGAGCTATCAGGTCGGGCAAAAGGTGAGGTCTTCCAGTATTCATCTTTAAATTCCGGGTGAGCAATGCTTATTGAACACCTTGTGAATCAGATAAATACAGAGGGAAGATGCAGACATTGAGGTTGTCCTGTAAGGTCAGCATGCATCACTGTAGTGGTCCATAGGTCACGTACAAAGGAGCAAAAAACCTACAGACTTCTGTTGCACTGGGAGGCAAACAGAAAGACAATAGGGATCACTCAAGTTGGGCAGTGTCTCTGTGAAGAATTGAGTGAAGAGAGCACCCTGTCCCAGTCACTTGAACTACAGGCTGAGCAAACTGGAATGTTTACATCCGGGCAGGCAGGTATTCCCGCCTACCTGACAGTAGTTACTGCCTAACCACCTTGTTCGAGAGTTTAACGGCCATTTCCAGCTTCGCCATACGTAATTCCTAATGTATATGACCAATGGTTTATATAATGTGTAGGAACAATTACTTATTATTATGTAGATTTGTTAAGAGCTGAGCACTTTAGCTTGATGACTTGATAAAACTACTTTACAAAAATAAAATAAGTTGTTACTTACTCAGAGTAACTTTTTTCCTCAATATAAGATTCCCTATTTAATTTGTCAGTCAGCAAATCAAAAATCAGTTTTTCAAGAAAAATTCTGTTTCACAACTTCAAACCACTGTTCTAGAAATGGCAAACTGACCCAGAGCAAGTTTAAGATTTTATAACAATAGTTAACTTTTTTTTTGAATGAGGTAGTCCAACATGTGCAGAAAATTTTCTCTCTTGTATTGCACTTCAATCTTCATGTTCTGCTGTGCTGTACTGCAGTGTGTTCTTCATTCAACTAAAGATGGAGGAAATGAAACTCCTTGTAACAATGTGCATATGCAATCAATTAGGCTATGTCAAATATAAATGAAAAGTCATTCATACAGTATTAAGTAACTACAGACTACTGAGTAGTGGCTCTAAATTCCCCTTGGCAACTGACTGGAGTTTACATTAAGATGGCAAAATATAAGGCAGCTTAAATCAACTCTGGTGATCAGTTAACAATTTTCACTAAGATATATTTCAATCTCTTCAACTGCTCCTTATCTGGGTCATTACCTGTGGACTTGAGGTTTCATTTTCATATCTTATAAGCATTAAGAGACTTGGAAAATAGTATAGAGGGTCAAAGAACCAGACTGAATGAATAAGGGTAGATACACGACCACCTTCATATATGCTATACCACGCACAATACAGTTACAAGTAGATGCATGGAGACAGTCTTGTTTTGGAAGAATTACTACTGTGGTACATACTAGAATAAAATGAAGAGAGAGGGGGAAAGAGAAAATCTGTCTGATCTTCCAAGTAAGTATTGGGTAAATGGTACTGTTCATTAAGGGAAAAATCATTCTTCAACATTTGTGGTAAACAGGTCCAACACAAAAAACTTCTCTCTCTCTCTCTTGAGGGCCAATCAACATACAGTACAAGGCAATTTCAAAGAAAAGCTAAAGTTTAGCAACTGTAGACTCAAAACAGACTCCAAAAGGCCATTGTGAATGTAAGTTTTTTGCCATAGTCAATTTAGTCCAAGTCTTATTACAACATTAACTTTGCACAAAATGGTACTCATCCTGTTATACCTAAGCCTGACTGGGATTAAAGTCATTGTTTAACTAATACCTATCCTATATGCAGAACTCTTCTCTTTGTTGAGCAAAGTACCATATATATCCCAACAAATGGAGGTGTATACTGATCAGTCTGTTACCAGTCAAGGGCCTCAAGAAACTGAGCCAACATCTCCAGTTAGTTCTTGGGCATGGACCAACACAGGAAACAAGACATGACAATAAAACATTGATACTTTACAGTAAGCAGTTGGTAACAGTTCAAGAAACATGGTGAAAAAATTATATTCCTGATGGTCATGATTCAAGGATTCTTACTAACAAACTTTAAAAATTATCCCAGACTGGGGTGGGGAGTTAAGATGGTTTCTCGTGCAGAATAAGTTCTTCCTCAGCTATGCCTTCAGTTTACCATTCATTTAACTTTCAATTGCCTATTTTTAAAAGAACATAATTTTCAACCAAATTCAGCAAAAACAGCCATATTAAGACAATGGTTAAAAGTTTGTTTGACCAAAGTAAGTACTTACAGACAAAACACAATAAGATCACAGATATACTTAATTAGATACTAGATGATAAATCATGCCTTACCTTTGTATATTTTTCAACACAATTTAGTACACAGTCTTCCTCATTACTTCTAATACTCCTTGATGTGAAGTCCCATACACAATCATTAAAGCAATTTTCGCTTAATTTATTATACTGAACTAAAAAATCTCTGAATTGCTTCACTTGAACTTCTGCTTGAATTTCATCACTCATTGACGACATATCTAGGTTAGCCATGTTGCCTCCTGTAATACATGAAAAAACACATCAATCTAAATACTAGTACAGCACTTGTTTTAGATGCCCAATAATCACAATAACAACAACTGACTTCAGCTTCAGTGTCAGACAATTCACGAATGAAGAAAGCAACCAATTCCACTACTGTACCAAGTTTGCTTAACTCTGCAATAGATATAAATCTGCTCCCAATCAGACCTTAGGGACAGTTTTTTTTTTTTAATGTAAGACAATGATGTACACTTTAAAAAACTGCAGTTTTTTTTAAAGAAAACAACATTTTATTAGATAAACAAACCTGAATATTCAATATGGGATTATCCTTAGAACAAGCAGTCACAATCACTGAAACCTAGTATAAGGAGGTAGCTACAAGTGGGAGCTGGTGAATGATGGGGGAGACCCATCAATGCACCTGGTTGTACCCTCACTTTTCCTTCAGCTAAAGAAAATTATTTGGGGATGGTTAGAGATGGGATTATGACAAACGATGCAGGTTTGTATAACTGTGAGAAATGAAATTTGCCTAAAAAACAGACTAATTCCTACAAGAATACAAACCTTGTCTTTTATAGGAGAGTACCTCATTATATGGGAGGGGTTCTTTCATGGAATTTGCAATGGTTTTGTTTTCTGCTCTAAAGTGTTAGCTTCCTAGTTATGTACTTGAGATGGAGAAGGATGACTCCATTAACTCTCTATGTAACCTAGTCTTTACTGATAAGAGCAGCATGGTACAAAAAACCATGCACCAAATATATCCTTCTTATTAAATTTTCACAGAAATCTCCAAAGGAGTCTAAGTGAGACAGTGGAGGCCAAGATGTATCCCATTCCAAAGGGTAGTCTCACTTGTTAGAGACTGGTCTAGATGAGGACTTCTTGCTGATAAGGCGAACTGATCTGGGATTCGTGCGTGGGCACGAGGAAGTCTTCCTCTGTTAACCTCGAAAGGGCCATGGCTGGAGAAGAGAGAAAGGCAGAGGATTAAATGAAACAGTGGGTGTTCGGTTAGACTCCATCGTTCGCTTGGACGAAAGCACAAGCAAGTCATGAGTAGCCTTTTTTACAATTCCGTAGCTACCCGCTCTAACGTCGTTCAAGGAAAAAAAGGCTGGTACTGTCCATGGTACTGTCCAGAGGAGCGAAAAGAAGAGCAGATCTCTGGGAGGTGTCACTCCTTTAGTGGTGAAAGAACACCACGTCTCTTTTCTTCAACAAACCTGACGAAAAAAAGAGCAGCTAACTCCTGTGCCCCATCTCAAATCGCCTTGTCCGCACACAACAGGAAACTGAAGATCTCGAATACTTTAAAAATATCCTTTACTCGGCGGTCAAGCTCTAAAAACCAAAAACGGTTTTCGCTGCATTGAAGGCCAAATGACGAGTCTAGTGGTACTCGAGGATTGACGTAACAAGAATGCTAATCCCAGGGAAGAAGGGTCCACAGTGGAGAAATATGTCTGGAAGCAGAACAGAAAATAATTCAATAATGATGCATACACTGTTGAAGGCTGTTCTGGTTCAGGTTCTTCCTCTGCTGAAGATACAGCGGAAAGTGCCAAATCTTGCTGCAGTTCCTCTGGTTTCGAAGACGAGGGTTTCTTCAACAGTTGCAGGACGTTGTCCAAGCGCTGGTGAATGGGAAGCAAAGAAAAGTCTTGGGGTGCTGATGTACTTGCAGACTTCAAGCAATCAGCAACAGGTGAAGAGGATACGGCCTTGGGATCTGTGACACAGACGGTGCCGAAACAGGTTGACCTGCAGCAACAGGGTCGTCTGAATCTGAAGCCTCAAACTCCCCTTCCAATGCTGGAGAGCTGGGAGCCAACAGGATGTCTAGAGCTACAGCACGAGCTGAACCTGAGGCAGGCTTATGAGCCACTTACCTGCACCAAAACAAAGGAGTACTACAGCAAATTTTCAATTCTTAAGCTGCTGTTTAAAGTAGAAACAACTATATAAAAAAAATAAGCAAATTGTTAAAATACAAGGAGAACTGTATTATGGTAGTAATGCATTGCAGCTTCACTTGAACTTCTTTAGTTTGAATTGCGTGACATCCTCAGGGAGGTTGTTCCTCAGTCCAGCGGTTTGAGGAATAAAAGACCTCTGGAACCCAGACATTCAGATGAACAGATTAGCTGACTAATTATTCTGTCCTTCAACAAGCGCTTTCTCACAGTTGTACCTTCTGACCTCTGGCAACAAAATATCTCCGACAGAGCCTATAGGGCCAGTTAAGAATGACAGCCACTGGTTCTCTGATGAAAACAAACCTAACCCTTCAGAGAATGCAGTGTTTTGACCTAACCAAACCTTAACCTCCTAATTTGACTTAGGGCACGGTGCCCTGACCTGAGGGAGGGGGGCTCTGTGCCATTTTTTACCTTGGAAACTGGTTTTTTCTATACTTTTAGGGCTTCTGATACTGGCGATGCATTTGTTTATTGTTGGCCAATTGGAATGTCCCTTCGCTGTGTTTAGTACTGGCCTGGGGGGGGGGTACCTATACGTTACCAAGTTATTGCACTTGCTGGACGGGGTATGAACTGTTCCAAACAGACGTACCTGTGCTCTGTCTTATGAAGATCGCGTACGGAAACCCGTTGTTGGATGGACTTCAGGGGTTAATTACAGGTTAACTGAGTGACACAAATTGAAGGTAAATCCATAATTAGCAACCAAAAAACCGTAGAAAAAGTCAAGTTAGAAGGAAACCGCTGGCGAGCAGCTACTACTTATGTCTACCGAAACCTGGACTAAGCTCCTTCTCAACCTTACCCTAGCCTGGCCTAAGGTAAAGTATAATGCAGAGCGAGGGTGTTCGCCCCCCAAAACCGGGTCCGGTTAGGGTACGGTGTCCAAGGTTGGGTTAAGGTAAGGCACGTCTGGTTGTCATATTCCCTCTTGAAATGCCTACTAGACCTACATTAGCA
The DNA here is from genome assembly GCF_040412425.1 of Macrobrachium rosenbergii. Classification (NCBI taxonomy): domain Eukaryota; kingdom Metazoa; phylum Arthropoda; class Malacostraca; order Decapoda; family Palaemonidae; genus Macrobrachium; species Macrobrachium rosenbergii. The sequence goes on from NC_089768.1 coordinate 32,872,628, forward strand.
CTGAACCCTCACTCTGCATTCGCTCCACCATTAATTTATTGAACAATTTAGTAAAATAATTAGTACTTAATTATTTAAAAAATTGTTATGTATTGAAGAAAAGCAAGTCATTACCTAATGGCGAAAACTAACTTACGCTATTAAGGTACGTTAAGCTAACATACGACTCTTATATAAAGCTTTCCCCCAACATCGTCTATAATCACTCACATCAAAACCATAATAATTTATATCACACCAACTTGCCTTTAAAAAAACAGCAATTACCGTAGTATACAACCTAAAGTCGGCGGTAAGCTATACGATAGACAAGTCTTAGCAGAAGCGTGTTTACAATCCACGATTTAACATTTCCGTAAGGGCCCGTGTTCGAATCCGATCACACGACGCATTGCAGGCTTCATTTTCATTAAGATTGTGTTGAATGGTAAAGACGAAAAAATTTGTTTTGATTGTGTCCTTTTTAATTGTAAAGAACAACAGTACATTTAACTGATAAATAATTACACGAAGAATATTCTGAATGACTCCCAAAATAATTGAGCGGTTCGGATCAATCCCGAAACTGTGATACAGTGACATTTCTGGACAATGCCTTTTAAAAAGATGTATTGTGAGTTTCGGTAATGATTCTCTCTCTTTCACCTGACAGAGGGAACGAATTATAATATACTTTCGAGAAGTAAAAATTAAAACAAGGCATATATAACACCTAAATATATTCCATGAAAATGATACGCCACAATTAGCACAAGTAAATAAAAAATATTTTCTTTTCAGTCATATAACACATACCACTACGAATGCACAATGTATCTTTCTTCCACGTATACAGATAAATCCCAAGTAATGATAATTTTGCTGTTTACTACTTTCTTTAAATATAATTTGACGCAGAGTGCCACGACACCTTACTGATTATCATATTTGCATCTTTTAAATGTCTACCTCTTCACACAGCTGTTTGTCCAAAACAAACATTACCTTGTCAAAGGAGACGTTGGCACGGTTCTGTATACGTTTTTTATCTTCATGATCCCAGAATATTTGCTACTCTCAATACAGAACCATTTAAGAGCTGAGCTAAACGTTACAACACGGGAAAGAACAACCCTCATACCTTAAAATGGGGTTCAAGGAGTGTTGCTCGACCTTTGTCGCAGGGCTCCCTGACCCTGCCCTACCTCTTTTGCCGTCGCTTTTGCTAGGAACCTCGCTTGCCGCAGTTTTCCTCGTTATTGTCTACAAGAGACAGACAAACAAGCCGTACAGAGAAATCGCTGTTGAGGTGGGGAAGATGCTGATGTGTTCATTACCTACCCACGAAGGGTCCACGGCAGTGTCAGCGTGTAAGAATCCAAGTTGTGTCCGATGTCAAAATTACGAAGAACTGTCAAATAATCTCATTAGTCGGTTTGAAGATATGAAAAAGCGGAATATCAAGATGACGTCGAGGGTAGAGGAAGCCGTTCAGACTGTTCAGGATAAGATTAACCCGACCGGGCACCTGCAGTCTGACCCTGCGCCAGTTGAAACAACTCGTAAACTGAGGAAACGAAGATCATCATACCAAAACCCAACCATATTCTACATGGATCTTGCAGCAAATGCCTACTGGAATGACTTTAATGTGTATACTCCTGAAGTAGAGCTTCTGAAGCTGAATTTTAAAGTGATTTTAGATGAATTTCAAGATGTCTTTGAAAATCTCCAGAATGGTAGTAGCCATGGTTGGAAATTGAATGACATACCCAATGGCCATTGGTGCATTTACCCTTTTATAGACCAAGGAATCATCGTGGAAAGAAATTGCAGAAGATGCCCAAACACAGCTACAATGCTGGGTTCGCTGCCATCTGTGATGAAGGACTGTGTTTTTGGAAATGCCTGCTTTTCTATATTATATCCCAATTCTCAAATAGAACCACACTATGGACCCACAAACTTGCGGCTAAGGTGTCATTTAGGTAAGGAACAGTACAAAAGGTTGAAAGGGCTGTCATTATCAAGAATCTGATTGATTATTTGATTAAGTAACCTGGTTTTAGCTATTAAGTCAATTTCTTGCAATAAGATATCCAGGATATGCAATATTAAATATATAATGAAATGAGTAAATTTCATTGTTATAGAAAACTAAAATTTTTACTTTTGATTAAGAACAATTTTATGATAAAGAAACTAACTTAAGAACTGCTTTCGCATTACATTTTCCAAGACCTTGTTTGAAAACAACACTTTAAATTAATATTCACAGTATGGGATGTTAATTTGCTTTTACATAGCTCATGAGGGGATTGCATCAAAAGACTACACCCACATCCAAATACATACGAGACTTAGCAAGGATCATAATAACCTCCCTTTGAAAGATTGTTTTTCTATGTGAACTCAAATACCATGATTTGAATGGCTGAATTTCCAAATTTCTTTTACAGTAGAAGTATTGTAGTACTGGTAACAGAGCAGGACTGTAATGGTATAAGTAAGACTAAAATTAATGCCAATTCACTTCCAATAAAAAACTGAAAAATACACCATAAGAAATTTTAGATCATTCATTCTCAAGAAAAACTGTCAAAATGTTACGCAACAATGACCATAAATATTTTTGGATAATGTTCATGAACATTTCAAGTTCACCGTAACACCATATTTTTAGGGTCAGTTGGAAATGTGAGTAGAATTCCAAATAAAAACATTACTAACCATCATATGCCACCATACCACCATTACTGCACTTTGACAAAGATCTTTAGATTGTTGAAATTCCTGTGATGTTTAGTATCCTTCTTTTGGGCACTAATAGTTTTGCATTTTTCCAGGTCTGAGTATACCAAGTGGATGTTTTCTAGAAGTAGCAGGACAACAGTGTAAGTGGGAAGCCCAGAAAACTATAATTTTTGATGACTCATTTGAACATTCAGCTACTTTTGTAAATAAACACAGTTCACTACAAGCTGTGCCAAGAGCAATTCTCATGATAGATTTTTGGCATCCTGACATATCTGCAGATGAGAAGAAGATATTGTTAGAATTGTTGGCTCCTTAACAAGCATAAAGGACTGAGATATTTCTGTTGGTTATTGTAATCAAAAGTAGTCGATGTAATTCTACAGATTACAAACCCTCTGATTCTTACTTATTCTTCAAATGCCTTACGAAGGTGCTAAGGCATAAGTAAAAGGAAAGTGGTTTGTACTAAAGTTATTTATACAAAGCTCAACAATTAATTTATTCAAGTGCACACAGGTTTTCCCAAAGAGCTGGACCTTTAAGAGGGACTGTTTATCTAAAATTGCCATAGAAAATCCTGGTCAGCTGTAAAAAGAAAAGAAAATCTTCCATGTACTGCAAATACAGTATGTGATAAGGTAAGATGACAGCAAAACAGCCAGGTATTCATAAACAAATTTTTAAACCCAAATATTCTAAATGTAATCATGCAGTAACAGTAGAGAAAGATGATTACAACGGACATTAACTAGTTGAGGTATCTCTGAGAGAGAGAGAGAGAGAGAGAGAGAGAGAGAGCAACTTAAGTGAACAAATAACATCTGCTCCAAAACTTACAATTACAGATGTAACTCCATGGTCCAAAGTGGAATAACCAGTCAAGGCTTGCCTTGAATTTTTCTGTATGGTAGTGAAAGAGCTGTTCAGCTAGAGAAAATTATGAAGATTATAACTGAAAAGCACAATGTAATAATTTGAGATATAAAATCATATAGATACTACACAAATCTCTTACCTCTACTTAGGTACCTCTTTCTATTCCCTTTTTTAAGAGCAGTCAGTTCTGTACAAGGTAAACAGCATAACGAAGGTGTCAAGTCTTGGCCATCAACACAATCGTACTTAGTACAGGTGGTATCACCTTTAGGACCTGCCAAACTTCCAACCTTTTGAAATCCAGTGATAGTGTAGAAGGAACAAACTGTTGTATACCACTACTGGCTGATGGGTTCCTTATTTACAGCTGTCTGAAGAAAAGCCGAGTCTGTTCCTACATCAGTGCACTATCTTACACAGGAGACATTTTGTCCAAACACAACACATATGGTAAAAAATAACATTTTTCTAACAGTGCTGATTTTCCTTTAATATAGAAACATAATGACAGAAATGGATAGAGACTAACAGTGAAAATGTTACAAACACACACTGGATTAGTAATATTGTCAACTGTAAATGGTATCTTTCTTTACCTCTGGTAGACAAACTTGTGTAAAATATTGGTAGTTTATCTGTTAGGAAACATTTTGAATTCTTGATGTGTTAAATATTTAATTCTCAATAATTGTTAAATATCTGTCACATGATTTCTTTCAAAATGGAAATGTGTTTTCCCAACATTCATTTAAAATGATTTACTAACCTCCATCTAGTCCTCACCCTACAGATTATTTTAAAATACTGTAGAGGTCAATGATTTTTATTATAACTCTAAAAGTGATTCCAAATATTAAAGTCAAGATTCATTAGCATTATTTAAGTTGTGACTATCATGTAATTACAGTAGGTATAGTTTAGAATACTTGAGTCAGATTTAACAAAGGAAAAACTGTTTGTAGTTTATCCTATAAGGTTACATAAAGTATATGTGAATGTAAATAAAAATTATATAATCTTGGAGTTTTCTTTAAACAAAGTTGTCAATGTATCTAGAAAATGTTTTTGTATTTTTGCCCAGCCTGACATATTTATTATACTAAAAGCAGCTAAAATTTTTAACTTATGCATTGAACAACTCACCACGTTGTAGAGGGATGGCAGTGGTCTGATTAAGCCACCTAATAACTGTAGTAATATGGGGACAGTTTTATGGCCTGTTGCATAATTTCCGTCCACATAGAAAAAACTTTGAGCAAAAAATAGGTCTTCATCCTGATGTTTCCATATTTACTTTTCTAATGGTTCCTCATCCACTTTCATCCCATGTCTAAACTACCTAAATCTTTCATTTCATCATGGTAAGCATTTTTACATAAACATTTTCCTTTACGGGGTTAGATGTGAACTGATCTGTCTCCATTATTGTCATGGGTAATTTTTGAATGGACTACCTTCTGGGATAGGTCTTTTATCTGTACCCTTTTTCCATGAATTCCTTGGCCTTTCTACAGGCTTTCATCCTGATACTTTCACGTGCACTACCTCTCCGACCAACTGTTCCTCATCCTTTCTCATTACATATTTAAAATCTGAGGTTATTTTCTACCCACTAGATATTACTGTACCTCTCTCTACTTCCCTTCAGCACTAACTGCATCCAGTTTTTAGTCTTTTACTTTATTTCCATTCTGCTTCCTTTCTTCAATGTTGCTGTCCAAACACTCCAACTTCCTCTTCACTGTCAAAAGCATCAAATTGTTAAAAGTGCTCCAGTGCTTGGCTTTATAGCCAAATTTTCATAAATCATCATTACCTCTCTCTGGAACTTCTGCATTCATACAACCTTTGTTCAGAAACATTAACACTCATTAGTAACATCTTTTCAAGATCTCCATCATCTCTTGTCAGAGGACATCTTTACTACACAGGGTAGAACAAGCTTTGTGCATGCATTATAAACTTTAGCTCTGCTTAACATTCCTACAACCTTCTCTACTGATCATGTTACTTTTCATACAGCCCTTCCCAGAGTTCCTCCTTTCGTCTGATGGACAACATACATCTTAAATTTATTTGATATGTCAACCACTTGTCTTCACCCTAAATCTTGTGGTATGGTAGAGCAAGCTCACAATCTCATTGTCTGCATGGTACCCTCTTCCACTTCATGGGGTACCTTTCCTTTAGTTTTGAACTTTTCACGCCTTTCTCTGGCATCTTCTTCAGCATTTTCATAGCATTATTCTTGAGCATTAATTTTTCAAGTCTCCTTTATCAACTTACCCATTATTTTCAAAGCATTCTTAAGCAATCTTATTCCAGCACAGCATAGCTTCTACATAACAATACATCTCTACTTCCTATGTAGATTGTTATTGTTCTACTTTTCTTCCTACTTATTGGGTCCTGTCCCTTCCTTATTAGGTTGTCTTATGATTCTGACCACCTCATTAATTAGCAGCTCTCATGATGATTTTAGCAAATGTCTCGTTCTGGACGATCCTGGGTTTTTCTGCTCAACCTCTTCATGCGTTATATTCTCTAATGGTCCAAATTTTATGCATTACTATAAATATATACCTGACCAATAGTGATGGGATGGTTACAACAGGAAAATAACTGCAGAAAACTGTTTTTGTATTTCAAGAGACATTCAAGTGACCTGAATTAAGAACTGTCTATAAAAAAGGGTTACACATATGCATTTCACAAAAAACCATATTGCCTTTTTAAGGTTTCTGACAAATGAAAGATTCACAATCTTCTAGATAAGAAGTCTGTCTCAGGGATCTGAAAAATATATTTTTCATTGCCCTTTGAAACTGCTGACAAGTTAGTCCAGACTGACCTTTGTCCTTACATATTAATTTATGCAAGTCATCAACACGTGTCTGACAAAGTTTTTGAAGTTGAATTTGTGAAATTTTATGGTTGTTGAATAATTCTTTCCACATCTGTAGCAGTGCATTAACATTACTCTGCCAACTAAGGAAACACTGATTGTCTGCACTACATGAATCACTACTCTGTTCATTGGTTTTTGACACAAATCTACACATAAAGATACCAGACTTCAGGCTCTCAAGAAATCTTATATGATCAATATATGTCTTTTCCTGAGGCTTGCTCAATGGCTTAGAGAAGAGAAAACAATTTATTAATTTGCTAAAAGTAAAAACAAATTCTGCGGTGTGCACAGCCTCTTGTGGAAGAACATCTGACGTAGTATAAATGTAAATTCCAAAAGCAACAGTTTGACTAAAAACTTGAGAAGCAACTTTGCTACAATTATCAAATGATTTTCCAGAGGCTATTGTTTCAAGCACCAAACCTAAATTTGGGCCCATACTTATGTCCTGTTGAGAATCCTTTTCAAGGAACCTATGAACATAATCCCACTTTGCTAGACCATTTCCAGTATAAATGTCATTCTTAGAGAATGCCGTCAAGGTATCCAAAACAAGTGCTTGTGGATCACACAGAAAATAAACCTTTTTCTCCCTCACTATGATATATGGTTCATCGGGTGTAATTCCAAATAGTTCTTTCACAGAATAATTAAGAGGCACATACATGCTCAACATGAATTTCACACCGAGATGAATGCCTTGGAGTTTAATAATACACTCTTCTAGAATCTGCTTAACATAACTAGCTTTGATACAGCTACCTAGATGATGAACACCTACAACATAATTCCATGTCTTCTTTAAACTTTTCACAACTAAAACAAGAACATGATTAACAAAATAGTCTAAATTTTCATTGATATTACTATTCTGTTCATTTCTAGAGCTCTGGTTTAAAACTTCATCACAAGGCAAATTCGTCTTCCTGGCAGTGTCGTCTTGAATTTTAAAAACATGGAAAAGAATTCCACATAACTTCTCATCCTCATTCATTGACAAAGCCCTTCTTTCAAGAAATGAGTGAATGTATGAACTCCAAAATCCATTATCAGAAATCATTGTCTTCTTCCACTGTCTCATCATTTTAATAGGAGGAAGCCCAAACATTTCCTTCAAGTATTTATAAGCTTTCGGATTCTTACTATAGGCGGAAAGTGCAAATACATTCGTTCTTCGACTGCTGTGTGACTTTTTACAAGACTTTGGCTTTCTTAGACGTTTCTGAATGAATGACGTTACGCAAGGATTTCCTGATACACAAAAGGCCCTCTCTTCAGGTACTCTGATAACAGTACCATCCTTCTTAACCAGCTTCAAAGAGAAATCATACCCAATGCTCTTAATTGTATTGTCAGTGACGTTTCTAGTTTCATTTTCAACTGCAGTTGGGAAGGTATCAATAAAATCTAATGATTTTCCACTTACACTATCATATGACATGTGGCAAGTTGTTCCTGGTTCTACTTTGTACTCTACAGAAGTTCCTGGAGCATCAGGCCCTGTAGAAAAAGCAAAGTTATATTTTTAATTTATCAAACCAATATATTCTGGTATGACCATTCTTAGCCTTAAGAGTATATATTTATGTAATCATAATGTTGATAATTGTACATCAGTCCACAAAATATCAAATGATATGAGCGTCAGTATTTTCTCAACTTGAAGTCCTTTGTTCTACTTGTTTTACCTGGAGAAAATAGCTTAGTTATGTGACTTGCTGCTTCCTTATATTTTTAAATAATAAGTACAATTTAGCCTTAAGATGATCATTATTGATTTTACAGTCACTGTGGAACATCTTGGCTAAATAAAATACAAACCACTTTTGCTAGTTATTTTGGATGAGAGGCTTACCAACTATGAATACTGCACACAGATAAACAGAGTGCTGTACAGGTACTAAAAAAGTCCCCACATACAAATTTAGTGACTGAATCACTCTTGCAGGTGTTAAGTATATTGTAATTAAAATTGTTATCCGTTATGAGCAGAAATTCTTATGAAACAAACCAAAAGACCAATGATGCTTGATAACCCTTTGAAATCATCTTGCAAACTCAAAGAACAGAATCCACCTTTCTTCTCCCAGCATCCTGTACATACCACCTCACCTTGAGCTCAAATTCTCTTCACCTCTGAACAAAAACTTCTAATGACATTATTACTTTGTTCGGTTTTGTTCCAAGATTACCTATGGATTATGTCTTCAAGCTAATATACCCACCTGGCAGTCCTCATGAAGAAATATCTTTTAAGTCTACCTAAAACTCCTCTATTTTTTTTTTTTATGTTAGCGAACATTACCCAACACTTCATACCTCTCTGCACCAGCTAAGTCAGGAGACCCTTCAAATCTGATGATAACAAGGTGGTCTACATAAATGGGGCATCTTTCACACTGACACCCTTTAGTCACTGTCTGATTTTATGAAATTTAGGCTACCAAGCCAAGCACTGGGGAACTTTTGGCCATTCACAGTGGAAAAAAAGGGAGTTGGAGTGGTTGTGGTTGGAGAGAAATATAAAGAGACCCAGAAAATAGAGTAGATTTACTACAAGGATCTAAACGGGGAACAGGAAGAAACCATCACAGCTACGCTATGAAGCAATAGTTAGAGGTTGGTCAATATGACTGAAGAAAGAAAGTAGGAATGGAGGTGTAATAAAAGGCTAAAAAGTGGGTGCAGCTAAGGGTCAAAGGGATGCTACAAACACCCTATAGTAGACCATTTAGTCGTGAGCAACGGTTGGTTGCCAATCAAAGGCAAGGGTTGTGGTTCTTTCCTTCCTCCTCATGTTGTGCAGGATACTTCCCATTCCCCTCTAGCTGCAGATCTATCAATGGATCTATGACATCTGGATGCTGACTTGAGACAAAAAGACAAGCCCTACTGTAGCATCCTGTGTGGATTTTACTCTGATTTACTATTTTCTCTTTGGGAGCAGAGCTTATTTGGAAAGTAACTGCATCACTCTTGTATAATGTCATCTCCACTGATTCAACTGCTGCACATCTAGATTTGCTACTTGAGTTATGGCAGTGTCCCTATATCATGTTAGTAATGCTATTCATCTCAGAAGCACATCCTCTCGGCTATTATGAACCCATGTTCTTGACTGCTACCATTCCTGGTATCCTTGTCATCTACGTAATTCCAGTTACAAAATCAGGGCTATTGTAGTTTATTGCTGAGACAAAAATACTCTATGAAAAGAAAACTTCCTCCTTGTCTTATGAATAAAAAAATGTAAGCAGTAAGTTTACAGATTTTTAAAACTTAAGTAATACATACCTATAAAAACAGGAGAGCTCCTTCCCAGAGTTCCTGTACCATGCGAAAAGGAAGGTCCCACTCGTACTGGAAAATATAAGATAAATGATAACTTAATATTTATTCCACTAACTATAGGCATCATAAAATTACCATAATTTAGCATCTGAAATCTGCATCCTTCTAAAGCCAATCTGATTTGATGAAAAAGGTCTCAAAATTGAAAACATAGTTCTGTTTAAATGCTAAACTGCTGAATACTAAGGATACTTAAAATTATTACTAATATGTACCAGTTACTATAAAATATCTCCCAAAAGATATGGAGACTTATGTACCCTCACATGTATAGTTAACATATTTCCTAGGTGGAGTACACCATTTCAAAATGGGGCTTGAAGTCCCTTCATTACAGGAAATCCATACACCTCAAAACATTAATTGACCATAAGCAAACTAGAGGAGGGTCAACCAACAAGACCTTGCACCTTTTGGTTTTCAATTTAGTCCATAAATTAAATTATTGGTTGGGAAGAGGAGCCAGTTGCTCCAGTCTGCAGGGTATAGGCCTCACAGGTCTTTCTTACCACAGACAAGTAACGTGAAAAATTTAAATTTTCCAGTGATCTGTGATAAATGAATGCTTGTGAGTATGCTGCTCTTTCCACAGTTTGAAAGTGAAGTCTCTACTTATGTTAAATGTCCTACTAAATCCCTTCCAGACATAACAGAATTCCCTCTCAAACTTAATTCTACAGGATCTAAGATAACTGTCTTACAAATTCTGATGGTAACTATGTAAAATTTCCCAAGTGTGAAAAGTGACAGATGGCATTTGCTAAATTGGCATGGAAATCAGAGTAGCAACCTGGGTAAACTGGAAAGAGACTGCTAAACTACTGGTGAATAAATAAATGTGCAAAAAATCATGTAAGAACTCCGTTTCTCAAGAGAACTTCCAAAGAAACTGGAAGCACTTTTGATATGGTGTGACTGGTAAGATACTGAGATTTAGGCTAGACTGTGCAGGGAAGACCATATTACAAATATGAAAGTGCTGTAGTCACAATGTATTTTCTGAAGCTCAAAAATAATAAGATAGAGGTGAGAGAAGCAATAAAAAAACAGTTAGTTATGGGAGTAAAAAAAAAAGCCAGTCTATGGAAAGGCCAACAACACCATAAAGAAATGAAAAAATGACAGGAACCTAGTCTTACATTCTTCGGAGCAATACTGAACACTGGAAGAACTAGAGTCTGACAGCCTGAATAATTAGTATACAGTTAACCACAGCTAACAATATAACTAATAACAAAACCCTCGGCGCAAAACTGAAACACAAAATCTGAATACTTCACCAAAGAGACTGGAAACAAATATCCAAAAATGATGAATGACTACACAAAACCACCGAAATTGATCAGGAGCCGGCAGACAACAAACTGAAGCTCTTTGCTGAGTTGCACCTGTCATTCCTGAATGTGGGTAGGAAGCTTGTAGCTATGTAATTACTTGGTAAGTCACTTTTATAAAATTTTTAGATGTACAAGCTAAAAATGAACAACAATATAAAATTACTTCCATGTACAGTGTACAGAAATCAAGGCATGAAAGTTAATGACGATGAGTTTGGTATTTACCAATAAAATAACAAACAACTCAACAGATACACAACTGTTTATTAAGCCATCAGGCAAACACATCCAATACTTACCTTCATCTGAAGCATGTGCTGGTTTATCATAACATCCATGAGGAAAATCATGGAAAGTCCAGTCTATAAAAAAAAAAAGGCATTAACTACCAAAGATAAACTCGAATCCTCCATTTAAATCATGTATCAAGACTCTAACATTAAAAAAATAAGTTGGTTAATAAAATCTTGACAGCAAAATATTTTAAAGCTGGTCATGATTATTTTCAATTAATTATATTTCTTATTCTACATAATCTCCAGTAGTCTGAAGTCTAAAATTTGTAAACAGTTCTGAAATTTCATTACATAAAAACAAGTGCTGTGTATGCCAGGAAACACAAGTGCTGTAACTGATTTAAATTTCTTTAAGGTAGGCTCAGTTAGACAAAAACTGCTGTATATTTAAAAGAAAAACATATATCTCATACAACACAACTGTGGACTTTTACTTTCTATATAACAAGCATTTTACTTGTGCTTGTACTACATACCATGAAAGCAGAAAATTCAGATTTTCATAAATACTGTAGGGTTGAAACAAATTTTATTTTAGTGTGATAAATCTTCTTGATCTGTGGTTTAATGCTTGTTTGGGATTACAGGTGATGGAAATAGGCAAGTTAATAAAAAAGTGACATACTTAGATTAAGTCAAGCCCCAACTCCTCTGCTGAAAGCCCTTGCTGTATTTTATTAACCAATCTGAGTAGTAAAGATCTATACCAAATACTGTAGTACTTGGGATGCAAGCAGGACACGAGTAATAACAGAGAGATGTGTCCATATACATTTGAGTTATGAATACTAGTCAGTTTTGGTAGTCACTGTTGAGTCCTCAAGGAGTTAACCCCAATGGTGTGCCAGCACTCCATGGTGACTAGACTTGTGTCAAAGAAATATCTTTCAGCCTGGTCTTGTAGCCGGGTATTGTGTTGTAATGAAAACACTATGACACGTGATAGAGTATAATGGACTCAAAGATAAGAGGGCATTTTCCCTTATCTTCAGCAAAGCTGAACCCAGTCTTTCCTACATCAAAAAATGCAATGACTATTGCACATGCAAGTCTGCCATCTTGTTTACGACCAGGGCAGTCAAAAGACCAGCCCCCATTACTCTCTGCTGGTCAATGTAGGATTATCCCTTGCCCAAATGCCTTTTGTCAGGGAAGTGGGGGGGTTTTGAGGACTCAACAGCGACTACCAAAAATGGGTTTTTCCTACGTCAAAACTTGTTTTTCGATAGCGTAGTCGCTGTTTCGTCCTCAAGGAGCTTTAGAAAAGAAATTGACAGGTGACAAAAGGCTTAAGCTCTCAAAATTTTAATCCCAAACAACCCAAAGACATGGTTATCTGAAAGGATTATCTGAATTAATAGTAAACTGTGGAATAATTCTTTAGTTAAAACTACTAAATAGAATGATAAAAAATTCACATTTTTTGGCCTTTCGCAAATAACAGATCATGAGAGAGCACCGACCATGTGTTGGAAAACAAAGTCCGGTTTCCAGTTTCTGTGCACAAAACAAACCCTTGTTCCACAGTTTACAATAACAATTTTTAACTGCAGCTTAAAAATAAGCACTTAACTTACATGTTTAGATGTTTCCATGATTCTCGCTAATGAAAAATTTTGAAATCAGTGATTTTGTGAGGAGCACTGAATCGTCATGTGCACTACTTTGACTAGTAGAGGGTTATGGAGGCTGGTCTTTTGCCTGCCCCAGTCGTAAACAAGATGGCAGGAGTGCATGCGCAATAGTCACTTCTTACAGTTTTTGACGTAGGAAAATATGGGTTCAGCTTCGCTGAAGATAAGGCAAAGTGCCCTCTTATCTTTGAGCCCATTAAACTCTATCACGTGTCATAGTGTTTTCATACAACACAATACCCGGCTACAAGACCAGGCTAAAAGATACTTCTCTGATACTAGTCTAGTCACCATAAAGCACTGGCACACCATGGGAGGTAACTCCTTGAGTATTCAACAGTGACTACGCTATCAAAAAGATAAATAACATGTTGAATATCCTATGATTTTCAATACTGTATTAAAAATATGATAAGATGTCTTTTGCAAAGGTATAGCCCATATACCTAGTGAACATAATTCCTGAAAAAGGTATACAGATTGTACAAGAAGATTTTGCTTACCTGTTCCTCCAAATGGCAAATTATTTTCGAGAACTCCTACTACAGGTGGTTCCTTCTTGGGTATAAATGATACTGAAAGAAGTCACCCATTATTTTAGAAATAATTCAAGAAACACTTTTTAAAATTTTTTTTTTTGCAAAACTGATTATCATACTTTATAAAACCTTAGCTCAAAAATCAATAATGTTCCCTAATGATGCAGTCATAGGTTGTTATCTTTTATTACTCCACAATGCCTTGCACTATTTTCTTTTCAAATATCTTTTTTGGGACAACTCACCTAGCTTCTAAATACAATTATGACGATAAATCAAGCTCTCCCCAGCTTTTGACTAGGTATAATGGCAGATATGAAAACAATACATTTATTTTTTAAGTGAACACAAAAGAAAAGAACCCAGGTAGCTGAATGTGAAGAAAGGTATTAGATTTTATTATGTACAGCTCTTTCACAACAAGCACTATTTTGTAATTCATGTTAAACTTCAAAGGTATTTAAATTCAATATTGTACCTCTTACCTCTCTCATCTGAGTCTGACGTCTCATCACTAGAATCTCCTTGGTCAACAGGCGTCAAATCTGGAAAGGGTGAGGTCACTAAATAACAAAATTTCAACAGTCAATTCTTCAAACTCAAAATATTACGGTACTTGCCCTTGAGAGTCAAAAAAAGCAACATGAGGTCTATACAATCATAATGGTGCAACCTTTAAAGTGTGGTGATTCACAGTACATTCAAAACAGAAGCACTGACCCACATGCCTGAGCAAACTAACTTTTAACTGGTACACTGTTGTACAAAAGACGTCCATTGAGGTAGTGGTCGTCTCTAAAGTGGTCACTGCAAATTACATACGAGTGATTCAGCTGAGAAGGTGGTACGCGTTCAAGAATGGGAAGATTTAATGCTTCTACCCAAGTCTTACACCTGGAAAATAAAGTAAAAGCTATAACAATGCTGAAACCAAATCATTTCTGGTCTACAACTTCTACGGAATGTACTTGAGTATTTACCCAGGTAATGTAAATGAACATTCCTAAACAAATATCTAGTTATTTTGTCTAGAAGACAAAAGGTCAAAATAATTTCCTACTGTGAAGATACAAGTCACACAAAAATTTAATTTCCTACCAATCACAGGTTTGAAGTACTGAAAACATGCAAATAATGTCTTTTTTTGTATTATTTCCTGAAAACTTGTATATCAGTGAAGAAAAAACTTCTCACAGATGACAGAATGACATTCAATGAAATGTTTACATTATGTACTACTATCTACTAAAGTTAAAATTGGAATTACGGAAAACTTCGTGCTGCCAATTCTCTCAAATTTCAAATAAAACAAAATTTGTGCATAAATTACATAAACTTAAGAGGTCACATTTTTTTGGTTTCCTTGTACCTACTAGTTAAAATAATGATTCAAAATATGTAAACATTTTATACAAATTCTTTCAACAATAAGGTCAAAATATTAAGTTATATTATAATGAATTCTTAAGGTGTAAGCACATCTAAGTGTTAATTAAAAAATGGTTCAAATTATATAAACATTTTATAAAAATTCTTTCAACAATAAGGTAAAAATATCACAGATTTTTAAAGTAAATTGTATTTTTCCTAACTATACAAACCGGATGTCCTTTACATCAGCAACTAGAAATTACTTTCAGCAAAGCTGGAAACAGCCGTTGAACTTTCAAACAAGGTGGTTAGGCAGTTAACTACCATTCGGGAGGTGGGAGTCCTCCCTGCCCAGATGTAAACATTCCAATTTGCCTTTCAGCCCAGGTGTCAGATTGAGGGGTGGCATGTGGTGGGAATGAAAATGCAATGTGCTTACTTTAAATACAAAATTGTGATTTGTTCCAACACGATATACAAACCATCAGTCCTTTACATTAGGAAGACTCGCTGGTTGGAGGGTAGAATCTGAGTGAGTGTCTATGAACTGACTTGAGTTCGCTGCACCTTGTCTTCCCTTCCTGGTCGATAGGGCGAGGAAGGGAAAACTGCCTCTGACAAAATGATCGGGTTGTAGGAAACGCGAGACCAACTGCATGAATGAGGAAAATGTCAGTTCAAGCAAAGTAGGCTAGGATGAACCTTGAAAGTCAGTGACAGTAAGCAAATACAAGTACTGGGTTCGGCTTATTGTCATGGTCTCCTTCTTCCCTTGCTAGAGGAAGGAGTGGGTTTGCTTCTATGATCCTGAGAAGAAATAGAATGGAAGCTTGAGTTGTATGCTTACCTGCATTGACTGCCAGATCCAGCATGCAACGGCATGTCTGCTCCCACTGCTCGGCAGACCAGGAACAACACTCAGTACAAGGTGAAATACGTGAACACACCCGCCCCCTGCAGGAGGAGCAAAGGGCATGTGGGTCCCATACTAGAGCGAAAGCTATTACATTTCTTACGCCAACCCCAGGACACACGCTGGGGGAAGGCGGGTTTATGGGGTTTGTCAAGGGCTTTCATAATTAAAGTGCAAAACAAAAAGAAAAAGATCCCACCGGGAAAAGGCAGCTCAACAGAAGTCTGGGCAGAGAGCGAAGAAAACATATCTACACCCAACGACGGCTGAAAGCAAATTGGAATGTTTACATACAGGCAGGCAGGACTCCCGCCTCCCAGCCGGTAGTTAACTGCCTAACCACCTTGTTCAAAAACTCAATGGCCGTTTCCAGCTTCGCTGAAAGTAATTCCTAATTCCTAATGTAAAGGACCAATGGTTTGTATATCGTGTCAGAACAAATGAAGTTATATTATAATGAGTTCTTAAGGAGTAAGCAACACCTAATAGGTCAGGTCCATCATTTATCAAATATTCAGCCCTGCTTTTCTTCACCGATTTTCCTTGTTCTTGGTTTCTTGGGACCTGGGCTAGAAAATGGCAGTGGCATCCCCTTGGCCTTTGCTCTTTAAAATAACATGTTAACTCAGTGAAATGTAAGTCAAGAACTAAGAATGCTTAGAGGCTGAAAACTATCAAGGTTGAAAATAGATTAACTCAATTTAAAAGAGTATGTAATATGCACTAGTTAAAGACATATTTGTAAAGTAGATGGGCATTCAGAAGTTGAGAGTACAAAGACCTTTTACTACATGAATCATCTGTTAAGAATGGAAGGTGACCCATAAAATTCAAACACGTGATGTCACAGGGATGGCTGTACGTATAACATTGTTAGAGCGGTGGTATAGTTGTTTAGGTTGTTAACCTTCAGATACGAATCAGAAATTAACTGAAAGACTTAAAATATAAAATAAAGCTGGAGAGCAACCATCCAAATATAAACTTCTTACCGGGCAATATCCTTTGGAAATCGGTGCAACATCAATGACCCACAATCATTTTTATTTCTCCTGCACAGAACACAGCGATGTCCTCTCATTTTGAATGGCATTGTAGCTGACTCTGTGCCAATAAAATTAAAATTAATTAATTCAAAACATCATGTCATCACTCACTAGTTATTACAGTATTCAGGTACTTTAAGAGCACCATCATTCTCATGTTTTTCAGAGTGTAAAAAGCATATGCAACTGCAATCTATAATGCAAATCAAACCTGAATTCTTCCTGGTAGCTGGTGCTTGACAAAATAACTTTGAGCACAATAAAAATGACATTGTTATAAGAAAATAAGGTTGTATATATACTTACCAAGTAATTACATAGCTATTTGTTATAATAAAATAAGGTGTTATATATACTTACCAAGTAATTACATAGCTATAGTTTCTACTTTAAACGGCAGCTTAAGAACGGAAAATTCATGGTAGCGCTCTTTTGTTTTGGTGCAGGTAAGTGCCCATCCAATTTCAAGGAAGAATAGGTAAAATGTAGCTAAAGAGCTCAGTTCATTCATGCTCTATGTCCATGTGAGGGGAGGAGGGATGGACTCCAATCATGTAATTACTTGGTAAGTAAATATAAAACCTTATTTTATTATAAAATGTCACTTTTATATATGACACTTACCAAGTAATTACATAGCTGAATCCCACATTGATAGGAGGAGGGAAGAATGGACATGTGCTACTCCAAAGACATTATAAAGAAATGCATTTGAAATAGAAAAGAAAAGCTAGCACTGTGGTAATGCTTGTTGTAACCTTACCTGGGGAGAGAGCAAGAGCAGGAAGATACTGACTCTTGGTCGTTGCTCATCTCGACCCTTAGGGACATGACCAGTAGTGTCAGGATTGTCCCTACTTCAGTGGGAGCTTTGTGGTCAAGGAGTGCTTCTATGACTCGACAAAGCTCAAACACAACAACTGCCTTTGCCCTGGGCAAAAAATAGACTTTGACTAACACATGACCATAAAATTATATTACCTGTACACCATTTAAAAAACATATATTACCCATCCATTAAAAAGAAAGAGTGGAGGGTACTCCAGGTACTAAGTACCTCCAGCTTCCCAAAAACTCAACCACCTTAATCAAGGCTAGGAGACAGAGTAATAGGAGGATCACTCCTACCCCTCATTCTCTAGTGCCAAGCCAGCTGTAGAGAATGGACCCAGTGTACTGTGGTCCTTGAACACAGTTTCAACATCACGTAGATAATAGTTGGCGAAGACCAAGCGACACTTCCAATTAGTCGATTGGATTATGGTAGCTAGAGAGAGATTGCATTAAAAAGCCAATGAAGTGGCTACTGCCCGTACTTCATGTGCTTTTACCTTTAACAACGGTAAATTATTCTCCTGAATTCCCAAGTGAGACTCTACAATAATGTCTCTCAAAAAGAAAGAGATAGCATTCTTGGAGAGAGGACATAAAGGGTTCTTGACAGAACACCAGAGGCTACAAGAATCCCCTCTGATATTCTTAATGATCTCACTGGCATAATACTCTCTCTTGTTCCGACGGTCCTACCAGTTCTACAAGACTCTGGACTGAAAAAGAATGAGGCCAAGGGTTAGACGGGTACTCGTTTCTAGCTAAGAAGCCTAAAATATATGAGCAACTAGCAGTCTCTTGCAAAAAAGCAACTTGTCTGTCCATGGCTCATAACTCGCTGATTCTTTTCACTGTGGCTAAAGCGATTAAGAAACGTGTCTTTCTAGACAGATCCCTAAAGGAGGCATAAGTTCAAAAGGTGGGCCTGACAACCAATGTAGGACTACGTCTAAGTTCCAAGACACTGGCTGCTGAGACTTCCGTTTCCTGGTGTCAAAAGACTTGACTAAGTCTGAAATGTCCGGGTCTGAGGAAATGTTCACACCTCTATGCTTGAATACCGAGTTCAGCATGGATCTGTTTGTAAATCGTGTCGGAACAAATGGTATTTCAAATCCAAAATGCAATGAAGGTTTAAAGTAAAATTCTACCCAAAGATATATGATCAGTAGTGATCAAATTTTGAAGAGAAGATATACTGCATGTCCTGTGACCTTGCAGAAGATTTGGTG
Organism: Macrobrachium rosenbergii; assembly: GCF_040412425.1. NCBI lineage: Eukaryota > Metazoa > Arthropoda > Malacostraca > Decapoda > Palaemonidae > Macrobrachium > Macrobrachium rosenbergii. The sequence continues at coordinate 32,891,701 of NC_089768.1, forward strand.
GGCAGTTCCAAAAATGGTTGACCAAAAAATAAATCCAAATTGAGTATTTTTGAGATATTTACAGCTAGCATAAAAGCAAACCAAAGACACATTTCAACAGTGATGCATCGTAGGGTAGAAGGCAGGGTGATGGGTCACAACTTACTTGGGGGGTCCAGGGAGGGGGTGGGCAAAGTCCTCCTAGCCAGGTAAAGGCACAACATCCTGGGTTAGGTTACGTTAAGGTAAATCTGGTTAACTTATATTCCCTCTGAAATGCTTACTACAGTATGCCTAATACCTACTAGGCCTCCAATAACCCCTGACCCCTCATACTGCACTCACCCCTGGGGGAGTTTGGAGAACCACGGTACAACCTCCGAACACAAGATAAGTCCACTGTCCCCGACGTCTAGTGTTACTTAGGGGGTGTCCAGGGTTGGCCCCCGGCCAGGTCAGGGCATGGTGCTCTAAAGGAGGTTAGATGGTTAAGTTCTGGTTAGATCAGGACCTGGCATTCTGGGAAAGGTTAGGTTTGTTCACCGACTAATAGAGGCTAGAGCCCAGGACACAAATTCACAAAAGGCCAGGCGACTTTATGGCTACAACCATCGAAATATGGCTAAGCCTAAGCCTCCCACTGATAAAACAGTTGGGAATAGAATGACAATACAGTAAAATCACCAAATGATCATCTAAATTATTATACTCGCCTATAATTCCTAACGAAATACTTAAACGTCACTTAAAGTACTTTGGAACTAGCCTGGCAAAACGATTAGTTGTAAAGCCGAGGCCGAACCTATGCATCGGCACCTCTGTTTCTTGTGTACCGTTCCTACGTTTTAAATATTGCAGTCTTCCACTTTATTTATCGCCTTTTCCGCTTGTGGTTTAGCAGTTATTCTATCTTTTGGATATTTGTTGATGGGTTACGCCATAAATGAAATTTTCCTGGGCTGAAAGTTGTTCATATTCTTTCTTTGTTTCATGCTTTCACGGATCACATCTGTGACACTAGAGTTCATGAGTGGATATAACGGCCTGCAGTTGTGGATAAAAAAAAAATTGCAATGAATTACAATTTGGCACCGTGTGCATGTTAACAATGATTGTGAGAGCTGTGATATAGTAACTTGCACAATTTTTGTTCCATTTTTTTCAATGAGATTTAATTGCTCTATACTGTATTCTGAATATTTTTGAAGACAAACCGTTTTCATGACATACCGTGATATATTTTAATTTAATGAAAATAAACCTGATTGATTTATTCTTTGCTAGGTTAATATATATATATATATATATATATATATATATATATATATATATATATATATATATATATATATATATATATATATGTATATATGTGTGTGTGTGTGTGTGTGTGTGTGTGTGTGTGTGTGTTTGTGTGTGTTTGTCTGTGGAAACCATATTCAAAGAAATGCAGATGGAAATATACATAATGTACATACATACATACTTACATACATACATGTATAACTGAATCACGAAAATATGGAACATGATGAATATATAAATAAAGACAAAATCCACAAAGGAAAGAGAAACAATGGAGTGCTGCAAGGCCTTTCGACTTATAGTCCTTTACTTAGCAGACTCTGGTAAGTAAAGGACCATATGTCGAAAGGCCTTGCAGCACTCCATTGTTCCAATTTCCTTTGTGGATTTTGTTTATTTACATACATACACACATACACACATACATACATACATATATATATATATATACAGTATATATATATTATATATATATATATATATATATATATATATATATATATATATATATATATAATGTATATAAATAAAGACAAAACCCACGAAGGAAAGAGGAACAATGGAGTGCTGTAAGGCCTTTTGACATATAGTCTTTTACTTACCAGAGTCTGCTAAGTAAAGGACTATAACTCAAAAGGCCTTGCAGCACTCCATTGTTCCTCTTTCCTTTGTGGATTTTGTTTTTATTTATATATTCATGACGTTCCATATTTTCGTGATTCAGTTATACATGTATGTATGTACTTAATGTATATATATACAGTATGTATATTTCCATCTGCATTTCTTTGAGTATGGTTGCCACAACAAAGTATATATATTTTCCATACAGTCTCTCAACAACACCAACCTTATTTTGCTTTTAGTTGCATTCAGCATCCGCTGTTAATTAAGGGTAACTTGCTTGTTTTTCAAAGAGAGTGCTCCCACTTTGTGTTTACAGTACATTGGATCAGAATGTTTCTAGTTAATCTTAAAGTCTACCCCTGTAAGGATCACATATTATATACTTGTTTAAACCTTTTCATATGATGATTATAGTGTGTATAATTATTGTAACAGGGACTTGTGTTGCAAAATATTTTTTTGAGTTTTCCCCTTTTTGATGGTGGTCGCATCTTTTCTCACCCATTCCCTGTGCCTTTCAGCCCACGCCCCTGGATCTTGTATTTATACATTTTTTGCAGTTTACTGCCATTTGCTGTTGAAACTGCAATTTGTTGCACCAGTTGGTTTGTGTACCTTGCCTGTACCATGAGTGTGATTTTTGAAAATGAATTGAGGTTCATGTTAAAATATTAGCCTATACATATGATTCTCAGCTTTGTTTCATAGTCTGATTTTAAATTTATCACCTGGGAGAAGCGAATACTCAAGTCGGTTGTTCACATTATAGATATAGAGAGGAGTCGTATCATTCACATATCAGAGTACTGTATAAACAAACCCACCTCCATAGGGAGGGACTGTAGACTTGAGTAAATTCTAGTTAGTTGGACAATAAAACCCTTTCAACATGGATGTGTGTTATTACTTTGACTCACGAAGGACGAAAGATTGTAAAAGGAATGCAGAAGTCAAATTAATGAAGAATAACATATAACCACTATAAAAGTTCATAAAGGAACCATGGAATAGGTCAAAATAACTGATGTGAAAAATCAACTTAAGAAAATGAAATCAAATAAAGCACCAGGGCCAGATGGGATGAAACCAGTTCTATTCAAACTGTTCTTACAAAGCACCAACCTTAAAAGAGATTTGGCAGAATGTTTAGACAACATTCTGAAAGGCAGGAAAACACAGAACAGCTGGTCTAAGTAAAAAAACAACACTTGCACCCAAGAAACAACACTCTACAGTCAAAGATCTCAGGCCAATTGCATTAATTAACGCCATATAAAATTTTCATGAAGATCCTGAAAACCAAAATAGAAAAAAATATTAGAAATAGATATGGAAAACACATTTAAAACCTTAACAGCCTACCAGATTTACATTGCCCCTTTGTGAAGATCTACTGACATAAGGATGACCTACATACAGTATTACATTTGTAATGTTGCTATTTTGTTTATTTCATCAGTGGTGAATGCAGATGGATGTAGGTGGAGTACATCTCAAGTTAAAAATTATCTTTATTTTCTTGAGTGCTGGAAGTAAGACAATATACTGAACAAAGCAATGAAAAAAAAGTTTTTCATCAGAAACCTGGATGTATTGTATAAGATGCAACTCAGATATCCAATAACTCTATAACCAGGCTTTCCCCTCCTAACCAGTAAGAAGTCATTGGTAAGTCATTGGTAAAGTCTTATTTTCCTTGGCTGACTTGTAATTCTAGTGCAACATTTTCACCAAACTGTCAGATATACAGTACTATCCAATTTTACACTACTGAAAACTGAAACTAGATATAGCATACACCGTTGTATCTCTCATATAAAGAAATTTTAATTTATGCAAACATTTCTCAAAATGATAAAATGATAAAGGATACAAAAACTGCAAAGTAAAACCTAGAACTTTATATAAGACTGTAGCAAGATAGTAGTGACCATGTTACATACTTTGCAATGAACTCTAAAAACTGATAGGTACTGTATAAAACACCTACGAAGCTTCTCCTTTAATCTTCTCGTACATTTCAGATGGCTTGAATACTCCTAACTCTGTCACAATTCCACCTGTAATCAATTCCGCTGGAGTAACATCAAATGCGGGATTCCAACAAGAGATGCCTGAAATTAAGTAATCGTGTCAATCACTGACATTAGGTTCTCAAAGAAGGGATAATGCACTGCAACAATTCAAAGCTGGAAAATGAGAGAGAGAACAACCTACCACAAAACGTGCGATGTAACAATAAAGATCCATCCATTCCCAAGGAACAAAACTTAAAACATCAAAATATAAAATAATTGCAACTCAATAAATGTGTAAAGCATTAAACTTATTGAAAAAATATACACCCACTAATAAACTTACCGGGAGCAGCAATCCTCACACCAGCAACATGCGTCATTTCCTTGTGTGGCCTTTCCTCTATTGGAATGCTTTCACCACTGGGTAGGCATAAATCAATGGATGTTATGGGAGCACACACATAAAATGGTACACCATGGTATTTTGCCACTACTGCTAACTGTTGAAAAAAAAAAAACTTTGTTAAAAAAGTTGTAAAATAAAATGTTCTAAATAAAAGAGAGGAGAAAAGGAAAAATACTATTTCATATATCTATGCTTGTTTCTTCGTATTAACAGCCTTTTGCTATTGCCAGTGAAGAGGGGGTGCATAACATCTGGCTTTAACTTTCAAAGTGGAATCTTCCCAGCAGGTGGATTTCAACACATAAAGAAGACCCATCTCACTAGCTGTACATTTCCAATCCTTTATCTCGTTTCCAAGTACAGTAAGTTCATTTTTTCCAACCACAGGAGTTGAAAAGAGTTGAAAATACTGTAATAATGTTGTTTCTATGAAACACACACTTTTTTACTGAATTTACATACCTAACGCTTTTGTCATGTTTTACTTAGAAGCCAGGAGATTCTTGAAGTCTTCAGCTGCCACATTTTCCAAACAGTTAAAGTGTATAGTGGCAATGGCTTCACCTATATCAGTAACCTAATGTATGTTCATATTCAATTTGCAACATGTTACCAAAGTGGACCTCTGCCAATTATCGCCAATAGCTTGAACTCAATATTTACTCTATCCAACTGATAGTGAGCATCAGAATGTCATGCTAAAAACTTTTATTTTAGACTTATATAATTAGCATTTCTTCAGCACATAATCTGTATAGAAAATTACCATAAAAGTATAATAAGCTGGAAAAACTAGTATTACTTGCCTGGTATGTACCAATTTTATTAGCAGTGTCACCATTGCATGTTACTCTGTCAGCTCCCACTACAACAGCATGAATTTCTTTGGATTTCATGAGCGATGCTGCCATGTTATCACATATGAGGGTTGATGGCATGGACTCATAAACTAATTCAAAAGCAGTGAGCCTGGCACCTTGGTTGTATGGTCGAGTCTCAGTACAATATGCATGACCTGTTGCAAGAAACAAATGCAGTACTGTATATGACAAACCTGCAGAAATTTCTAAAATTAACAATGAAAAGCATTACACCCTTTAAACTTCATTTTGATTAGCACCTAATCTCAAGTCACAACCTCATAAACACTTATTCCATAGGGTATTTGAATATAATTCCGAGGCGTCGTCCAGTGGTAATAACGCCTCCAGCGACACCTTTGGTTGCCAACCCGTCTTCCTCTTTCCTTCCTCCTGCGAAGCTTCCCCGTCTTACTGTCACTCCTTTGGGAGATATCTCCCCTTCGTCATCTTTGCTTGCTTCGTCAAGTGGAAGTCAAAGTTCGGGGGCAGGTGATCAGGGCGACCTCTGCTCAGTGGTCTGCATTCGCTCAGAAGGGGAGATTTCCCCTTTGGAGGGAGGGGAGACTGCCGGCCTTTTCTTCTTCAGGAGACTGAGTAACTCTGGGAGATGTGGCTCTCCCTAGGCCTCTCGGGTGTTCCATCTGCGCAGGGCCTGTAATCAACTGAGATCTCGAGCTCTGGTGATGCCCAGTGACTCATGCTACAGTAACTGCCACACCGCCATGACAGTTACGATGATGGCTTTTGCCAAAACTATGACCAGTGTGGCAACCCATCTAACCCTGACTACTCCTACGGTTGTTGACCAGACATCTCTGCATGCTCCTGCACGGGCTTACCAGATGGTAACCCTTCCTTCTGCTGTGCCTGTTGCTATGTCAGCTGCTCCCCCCTCCATCGGAGACCAGCGTCTACAGGTGCTCCTGAAGAAGATGTCCTGGAAGAAGAAGTCGAAGAAGAGGAATTACAAGGTGTTGTCGTTGTCGTCGTCTTCTTCGTTGTCTGCCACCTCTTCACCTTCGACTTCCAAACCTCCTCCCCCCCAACAAAAGAAATTCCATCATGGGGTTTCCAAGGGGGCTGCCTCCCTCTGCGGGAGAGACAGAAGAATCTCTCATTGGCTCTCCCCAGTCTATGGACTCTGGGGCTGTTTCGTGGGTCTTGCCAAGACCTCGCAATTTGGGAGCTTCGAGTATGCAAGTCGCCCTGACCTGCGCACTTGAAACCAGTTCCATGAAGTTACCTCCCAGGACTGGAGTAGTGCCTGCCCGTCTTCATGACAGTCATCAAGGTGTGGAAGCCACGAAGTGGCACGCTAGACAGACTGTTTTTTGGCCAGGCATTGACTCTGACATCACTAGTACTGCCAGAGCCTGTGAGTCTTGTCAGGTGTTGCAGCCTAGACTCCAGCAGGAACCCCTTTTGAACGATGACCATCCTATGGGGCCCTTCAAGTCTGTCTCAGCTGACTTTTTTGGCGCAGCTGGGAAATCCTTCCTCGTCATCACTGACCGACTCTCCGGGTGGCCTGTTGTTGTCCTGTGTAAAGGTGACACCACTGTCTCCAACACCATAAGGATCTTTTGTCATTACTTCAGGGAGGTTGGTGTTCCCCTCTGCCTTAGGACTGATGGTGGACCGCAATTCACCAGCCAAACTTTCCAGGATTTCTTAAAACGTTGGGGTGTCCACCTTGTGATGTCTTCACCGCATTACCCACAGTCCAATGGCCATGCCAAAGCTGCTGTAAAATCTGTCAAGCACTTGATCCTCAAGACAGTACCTTCTGGCAATATAGACTGTGAGGAGTTTGATCAGAGCCTCTTGGAACTGCGTAACTCCCCCAACATTACAGGCCACTCTCCAGCACAAATCTTGTATGGCCATCCACTCCGTACCTGTGCACCTGCTCATCCACAGTCTTTCTCAAAGGAGTGGCAGGCCAAGTCAGAGGAATGTGACTGTCATGCAGCTGCCCATGCTGAACAAGTGAAGCTACAGTATGATCAGCATACCTGCCAGCTTCCCAGGTTGAACATTGGTCAAACAGTAAGGATCTAGGATCCGATTGTGGCAGATCAAGGGACTACAAAGTGCATCTCACCAGTGGCCGCATTCGGTGGCATAATTGCCGCTTTCTATGTCCAGTGCCACCCCTGGTGATGACCCTCTTCCCCATATCCCTGTGGCCCCTTGCATAGGCATGGAGAAGTCCTTAGCATCTAACCCTCCAGTGGTCCACACAGATCTCAGAGGCTTAATTCATAATGTAAGATCAATACTAGTTTGTTTTTATTAAGTATAAGTTCAATACCATAAGTTAATTTATGCTGCAATAGTTAGCTATGAAGGAACAAACATATAAGCCTGTTGAGTACATACATTTATAACAGAGCTAAAAAAAATGGGACAACAAAATTTAATTCAGAGAAAGTTTCAAACATCTGCGAGTTTCCTAAGTCTTTCTGTTGATGTGATTCTTATAAAATCGAAAGCAAAGCTGTATCAAGAAAGGTTATAATAATAACTTGTACCCTAAAACTCACCTAATTTTCCTTGAGCATGAAGGGAGCGTATAACACCCAGAGCTGTTCCATATCCAGCGGTTGCTAGAGACCCAGTGTTACAGTGTGTTATCACATTCACTTGTTTTGCATCTGAATTTGCTAATATGGACTGTGCCCCAAAATCTCCTATCTTCTTATTAGTATCCACATCAATGGCTAACATGTTTTCACACCTTGAGATGATGCTAAAGAAGCAACATAAAATCTAGTTATAATAAACTTTAAAAACAAAATCAACATAAAAAATTCACATAACATACATATTTGATAAATACAAACCCCAATTTTACTCATGCCACAACACCAAGTAGGCATGTTTAACCCAGTAATGACTATGCACTTATCCTTTGAGATTCCAGTGATTAATGTCATCCCTGAGATTTTGATGATGTTAAATGACATCAAGCAGAGATAAAAATAATCGTAAATACTTTCAAATCTGCGGGGTGTTGGGTAACAGTTTAACTCCATCTACCCCAAAAGTGTCAGCAAGGAGCATTGTCATTAAACCAGTTATAAACAGAGTCACAAAAATTTCAATAAGCAATAACAGGCATAAATAGAAATTATATATATATGGTATGTGCCGATGGAACGAAAATGAATTGTATTTTCTCATTCACAAAATAATTTATGGAACTCCATCAATTTTCCATTAATATTAATCTATGAAACGGGCAGAAATTTCTGTTCTGGGCTATCTCAATGTATCATTGAAAATGTATAACTTTGTTCTTTTCTCGCTTTTAAAAATACAGTGCGTACTATAAAAAAGAACAATTACAATTCAGCTTTAAGATGAGACCAACTCAGCATTATGCCGTACTATAGAAAAATATATTTACACATTGGGCAATAAAAAAAAATATCACTAAGCTCAGAATATGTTAACCCAGAACTGAGTGCATTTTAACACAAATGAATTCTGAATCCCCTAGAGGAATGTCAAAGGGTTAAAACAAACAAAATAGTCATTACAGTAAACAAAGCAGTATGTAAATACAACAGTATGAGATCTCAAAAGACATGGGAATACCATGCTTTACCTGCTGCCTCAAGTCACCTAACATCTCTCCCACTCTACAGGTGTATGTGGCCAGGGGGCACTTCTAGTATCATAAGGTTTGCATCTATGAAAAATAAGAAAGCTAAAATTCTGTGTCCCTCAAACTAAACTCTTATTTTACTCACGACACTAAAAGGGAAGCAATTGCTACTGCTACTTACTCTTGAGCTACATGATGTCCTCATCACAGAAAGGGTGCAGGATGGGGGTGTGTTAGATTTTGAAGTATTAAATTAACCATCGAAATTTGGTAGGCAGAGAGCTGGCTCATGCTTAGTAAAGGACTCTACATGCTGAAATTTTCCTTGGACAAATGGTTTTGATGACTTCAGAGTCAAACCATACAGTAGTTAAATTCTTTTAGTTTCATATCATGACCATAGTTTGACATCCTGAACTATGGTGGAAATGTACACAGAGACAGACTGAATGTCAAGACACCAAAAAATTATATTTACATTTGGCAAATATTTTCTCTTCCTCTTCTTTTCTTTACATTTTTATCAGTTTACCACAAAACTTCTCCCTCTCTCTTCCTGTTTCTTGCATTTACCTTTAAATAAAAAAAAAACCACGTCTAGTAGAAGGGGTGAATGAAGTGAAAAAAATAAAATGCAATATTTTCATCAGTCCAAGGCTGATGTATATGAAACAAGCTGTAAAACTCTGCCTTATAATGCAGATTCTAGGTGCACTTACTTAAGCACTTCTCACTACAGGTTAGTTTGAACTTTCAGTTACTAGATTAAACAATCATTTGGCCTTTCAAACTCCAGGGAAGTTCTGAAAAATTTTACTCATAAGTTCCTCTGATTTATCAGATAAGGAAGTAGATGTGTTTTTCTGATTCTAAATGCACTAACCTCAACAATGATGTACTCTTCTTTTGAGGTCAAGAGAGATACTGCATTTTTAGAGATCCTTTTACAATAAGTACTGATGAGAAATTTGAAACAGTTGGGCCTGCACAATCTAAATCTATCTAAATGTATATTGATTGTTTTCACTTGGCAATCAAGAATATTTTCCTTGTTATTTTCATTAATTTTTTCAAAGCAAGGACTTGCAACTTGGTTTCCACAATAAATCAAGGTAGAGTAGTTATCCTAAAGACTTAAGTGGCCTATCCGCTCTCCTTCAGGAAGGATTGCCTTGAGATTCTTGGAGTTCCTTCTAAGGTTCCGAACGATGAAGTCAAGAATTACCATGATGGCTGCAAATGCAGAACCAGGATCATATTTCCCACCAAGTCCTACATAAACTTACCAAAATGAATAAGTATGAAAATATATATGTCCTATTTAATAAAAACTTCCATTCAGTGCTTCCAACGCAAAGAGAAGCACTGCTATACAACAAAAACTGCAAATATGTAAAAAAAAAAATACAACACTTGGTACTTCAACTACACAAAACACAACTACAGGTAATGAAAAATCAAATAATGTACATCATAATTTGGTCATTAACTAAAAAAAAATGTTACACAATACAGTATTTACAAAAGATAAACAAAATGTTTAGTTAATGCAGTAACCATAAATATTTGCATGCAATCTTTTTACTGACTTGCACAAACTAGAAAACATCACTCCTAATCTGAAATACTGTAATGTAAGAGGTAAAATGAAAAATAATGAGTGGTATTTACTGTAATTTGTACCAAGCAAAACCAAACACTAACAGTGAGATAAGGAGGCCCCCTTGGCAAGGGAAAGTCCTTTCTAAACTAATCACTGCTTCATTTGTTTTTAAATAAAAAATTATTCTGCACTCAGTCTTGTGTACTTACTCCATTCTTCAACATACGTAAAATACAACCTGACCATTGTTTAAAGTCACCCAGATGCAAAACTGTTTTAATATGAAAATGACTCTCAAAAAAAATTTCAATAATAATTCTTACTTTTGACTTTATGCTAACTATGCATTACAAAATGACTACTGCAGAATTTAATTTATTTTTCATGCCACTGCAAAATCTTATGCAAACGACAGCCAGACCATTATTAATAATCAACAAAAATGAATACCAATAATTCTAATAAAACTTTACACTTACCTTGATTTCAGCTCTTCAGTCGACATCCCCTTTCCATGGCACTGAGACATAAAGGTTATCATATCATCAGTTGCCTTTCTCATGTTGACAGCAGTAGGTCGAGCTGTAACCAAATACTGAAGTTTCTCAGTTACTGCCTTCATAAGATCAGAGCATGTTGAATACGATGAATTTACCAACTCTGCTGCTAAGCTCAAACATCCCACAATTGCTATGGCAGGAGCTCCTCTTACCTGGAATTATCAATGAAAGATACATGATTACCATAACGGGCTTTGAGCATTTTATGTATACAGGTAAGCTTGGCCTATGCACCCCTCCTTTAATAGGATTTGCAGGACAAATCAACCTCTATCAAGTCACTGGTATGTTAATTATAAAAAGCTCCAAATACTGGATAAACCAGCAAGTTCAAACCAACATCAGAATCTTGAAACTGATGAGTGAAATACAAAATCCTCTTCTATCTCCTATACATTAATTCATCAACAACAACAGAGAGAAAGAAAGTTCGAATGCAAAATTGTTTACCATACCTGCATCTTATTGATGACTTGCCATCCATCTTCAACATTTTTGACATGCATGAATTCTGTGCTTGCTGGTAGCAAAAGTTGATCCAGAATCTCAAGCTTATTGTCTTTCCAGCGAATTGCTTCAAGAGACATCTTACAAATCTGCAAAATCAAAATACTTAGTGATCTGGATTCCAAGATGGCACTGACACATACTGTACAAGTAAATCTGTTAAAATTATCTATGGTTACATCTTAGTTCTAGCTCACTGTATACAGTTTGGCTGTCACCATTATTACTGCTTCTCTTGTACCTACTGTAATTAATCTGAAGTACAGTATTTATTTCTAACTCTTCCTTCGGTAAGCTTCAGTTTAGTCATCTCCTTTATAGCTCCTATATTCTTTTCAATTTCCTTGGCAATCCTATATTTTATTTCCTATTTGAGATTTTTGTCTTGAACACTATTTTACTTTACTTCATAATTCCTTCCCAGCAGTCTATACAGTTTCCTTATTTGGTCTTGTATTGCCTCTTTCATCTGCTATTGTGGAATTGCACTACTTTTTTCAGTTGTATTTTCTACAGGCAATTGAAAAAAGCAGTACAATTCCACAATAGCAGATGAAGGAGGCAATACAAGACCAAATAAGGAAACTGTATAGACTGCTGGGAAGGAATTATGAAGTAAAGTAAAATAGAAATTCATTTCCCGCTATAATGTGGTTCGGATTCCACAATAAGCTGTAGGTCCCGTTGCTAAGTAACCAATTGGTTCTTAGCCACATAAATAAGTCTAATCCTTCGGGCCAGCCCTAGGAGAGCTGTTAATCAGCTAAGCGGTCTGGTAAAACTAAGGTATACTTTTCTCTACAGGCAATATACCTGTTTTAGCTATTAGCCCCATTTTGGCACAGTTGTCGCCTGTATTAACATTCCTTTCTTGATTCTACTGTATACTGTATCCCCTCTAATTCCTTCATTTCACAATTCTTTATTCTTCCCCTGACATCTACACAGGCAAACATAGGGACTACCAGTGTCATGATTTTGAGTCATGAATATCAATTTTTCCTCACCTTTTTTTATATCATACCTTAGTGTACCATTCGCCCAAGGTATTCATAATCTATTACTCATTGCATTGCACCATTTCTTACTCCATCTTTCACTACCATACAGGTCTAACTCATACCCTTCACTTCTCTAGCCATGTGCTACCTAAACCCCCTTCTGCTTCTAGGGAAGAATATAATTTAAATATAAATATAATAGTGCTCCTCTTCCTACATCTCAAAGGCGTGAGGCTTCAATGCCATAGCTCTGTTCTGAAAGTCCAATTCCCTCCCGTTGTACAAACTTTCTTATCATTTCCAAACACTTCATACAAAACCAGTGCAGTGTCTCGATGCCAGCTGTGTTTAGTGTGAGCTAGTTAATGGGTTCTTCCTTCCTAACCTACTGTCCTGTAGGCGAGTCCATTGATCACATTTATCACACTGCACATCAATTGGTGGAACAAATGCGGAGTGAGGGGTCAGGGTTACTGCGGGCCTAGTAGGCATTTCTGTAGTAGGCACTTCAAAGACGTTATCACCTAACCAGACTTAGCCCCCCCGCCGGCCCCCGTGAAGGAAACTCCACTTTTTACCAAAAGCTCCCTATAACTGGGCGACAGCATTCGAGGATGGCCAGCATACAACAACATATCGGTTCTGAGGTTAATTACATGTTAATTACAGTCGACTGCCAAAAAATAACGGCAAATTCTTGATAAACAACCAAAATACTATAAAAAAAAAAGTCAATTTCCAAAGCAATACCCCATCCGGAGCTGTTCTGTAGTTCTGCCCTAACGGTAACGTCACATATCTTCCTGAGGATTTAGTTGAGAACATACCTTCAGTTTCCAAACGACAGCTCCTTATTTCGCAAGACGAAGTGGCTTCAGCCAAATACACTTTACATAAAAAAAAAAACTTTTCTTTCGTATGCTTGACTGTCCGTAACAAAATCTGATTGACGTTTCTCGGGTCTGGTCCGTCTGGATCCGACAAATAGTAGTAGTAGTTATGTGCGAGATTTTCCTCTGAAACTGCTCCCTTGCTTGTTTTATTCCTCCTGCGTTTGTGTTTGTTTAAGTTTTTTTGTCTCTGTAAAGCCGTAATTCTTTTATAAATTCATTCCTATTTTCAATTTTCACCTTCAGCAGATCTGTAAATAAAAGAATATTAGCTATCAGTTCCTCTTCATCTTCCTGACATGGCTGCTGCACAAACTATATCTGTTTCTTATCTCGTTATATGCTGGACATTAGGGTAAGAAGTGTTCTAAGTTTTCATTTTTTTTTTTCCTCACAGCACAGATATTTTGTATATTCCCATTTTAGCCTATTCCTATACAGTATACAACATAAACCAGAAAAATTCAGTTTAGTTTGGCTGATAAATGTAGGTTTTGCCTTTAGATACACCCCTCTTTATTTTTTTATTTTTTTACAGACCAGGTCTCTTTACTCTTATCTCCCTCACCTGGTATGTTATTTCTGGTCTCTGTTTCTTCCCTGTTGAGCAAAAATTGCTATTTATTTCCCATTTTCTCCTTCACATGGTTAATGAGATTAACTTATTATCTTCACTGAGTTCACGACAGTAAAGGGCGTATCTATTTCTTTCACTCATGCTAAAACTATTTGGTATCTTGCTGTACTTTATAATCGAATCTGGCCTGTTTTAATCAGATGGTCCTTCTGTCTCTTCTTTCTCATTATATGTTTCTAAAATCCTTTTTAGTTTTCAGAAGAGAAAACTATTGTGACAACTTTATCTGTCTGTCCGCACTTTTTTTCTGTCCACCCTCAGATCTTAAAAACCACTGAGGCTAGAGGGCTGCAAATTGGCATGTTGATCATTAACCCTCCAATCATCAAATATACCAAATTGCAGCCCTCTAGTCCCAGTAGTTTTTATTTTATTCAAGGTTAAAGTTAGCCATAATCGTGTATCTGGCAACGATATAGGCCAGGCCACCGCCGGGCAGTGGTTAAAGTTTCATGGGCCACGACTCATACAGCAATATACCGAGACCACCGAAAGATAGATCTATTTTCTGGTGGCCTTGATTATACGATGTACAGAAAACTCGGTTGTTTTCTTTTTATGTACATTACATCACCAAACTACTTAGGAATACTTTATAAATTTCCGTGCTTCAATCTGTCCTCTTAAATCAATCTAAACATTTTTCATCTAGCGCTAATTTATGTTAAAAGTTATCATGGGAATAATAATTTTGCATACAGTCGAGAGAACGAACAGTGGTTAATCAAATCATCAGCTAAAGTTATCTATTCACACTAAGAAGTTTTAGACAAACGAACAGCATTATTTCTAGAAAATGTGAAATGTTTTTCGTATTCACTGAGACTGAAGTGTAGGTCAACTTCAAGCAGATTTACCAATGTAGATTCTATTTTATGACATTTAGGCTGTTAATCTAATCACTGGGGCACTTTCGGCCATTCAACACTTAAGACAATGAAAAATGGGGGTTAGACAGCAAGATGAAGATAAAGAAAATAAATGAGAAGCACAGGGACCTAAAGGTAGAACTGGCAGAAACCCCCACAGTTTCAATGTGAAGTAATAGGGAGGTTGGACAGCAAGACTGAAAAAAGCAAGTGGGAATGGAGGTAAAATAAAAGGCTAAAAAAGTGGGTGCTGCAAACACCCTTCAGTAACGCCTACAGTGCATCACATGAGATGCAATGACGGCACTACCCCCTTACGGAATTATTAATGTAGAAGTTGACTGGACGGCCAACCTTCTTACTTTAATTGCTTCACTTGGCCGAGATAAAAAAAAAAAAAAGGCACGAAAAAGGGGCAGGAAAGGTGTAGTACTTAACCATTAGCCGTAGTGCCGTCTCATTGTATCACCCATATTAAGGCCACGGCAGAAACTGAAACCGCCCCAATCGTGACATGAGCACGAACTCGGTCGTCTAAAGGTACATCTGCAGACGTCACTAAAGCAGGCACCACAGAGCTTAATCGGATTCCGAATTAATTCTTGCTGATGAAGGATCAGGCGTTGGCCCTGGGCTCTCATCAGGATATTAGGGATAAATGTAGTACCAAAGCGTTCACTGCTTACCGAAAAAAAAAGTCTTTCCTTCGCTTGACTCATGTTTGTGCAAGCACGTCTTCATCATACAAGACGCATGCCATTAGGTCGAACCAACGGGGTTTCAACGGAAGGCGCCTGCGCCATGTACCACTAAAACAGCCAAGTCACCTTCCTAACACCTATCCAAATTAAATGTGTAAAATCATCGTCTCCTCCCGTGAATTTTTTTATAGCCCTACATTTGATTGAGTAAATATTCGACCCGTCATTGCTCGCCAGGGTCCCAGAGGCGGCGCACTCTCGGTCAAGATATCATCATCGATGCTCCTTCGCGTCCTGAAGGAAACTCCTTCTGCATCCCGCTAGCCCAGAGTCACTGAAGGATGTCGATTCTACG
Organism: Macrobrachium rosenbergii; assembly: GCF_040412425.1. Lineage (NCBI taxonomy): Eukaryota > Metazoa > Arthropoda > Malacostraca > Decapoda > Palaemonidae > Macrobrachium > Macrobrachium rosenbergii. The sequence continues at coordinate 32,907,635 of NC_089768.1, forward strand.
GCATCAGTCTTAAAGGATAAAGTATAGATTTTCACATAAAAATTAAACAGAGAAGGAAGGGACCAATTTACCTTTCAATCAAGACATTCAGACAAAATGATCACGAGCAAAGGACGAGTCATTTTCATGAGCATCGTGGCTGCCTCCTGCTTTCGACCTACCAAAGGCGCCTTTGGCATCCCCGAATTTCTCGAAATGGGCCAGTGCTTCAACGCTACGCTGAAAGACGACTTCGACCCTGTTAAGGTAAGAGAATGGTCAGTCGATGTCGCTAGGTTGAGGTGAATTAGTTTTACGACAACTCGGACACCTGTTCTTGCGACCAACCCGAAAAATTGTTAGAGGAATGTTACCTTAAAAATGAACACATGCAGGTGATTGCATTTATGTTTATGCATTTGCACCCATGCGGAACGTCTATATATAAAAATAGGCCATCTACAGCGTTTTCACGTTCCTACTGGTCTAATATGTGATGAATGAAAAAAAAATACGTATCATACGCAAGAAGCTGTCCTGATGAAATATTGAGTTTATTTTCAGCAAATATACAAAATTAACCAGATATCACAACTGATAATCAGTAACGACGAGACTATAATTCTTTTTTTATTTATTCTGAAATATTTCTAAGGTTTAAATGAAGCAAACCATCTCGTATTCTAGCCATAGAATTCGCCTAGGCTTAAAACGTCCTTGTACGCGTTCGATTTCGTACTTTTTCTTTTTTTTTAAGAAACCTTTCATGTTCGCCTGTTTTTTCTTCTTCTTAAAGAAATATCTACTGGTGTTCCGACTCTTATTTTTTTTTAAATGTTCCCCAAAATTTGTATTTTGAAAGTGTTTGACTCTAGTGCACTATAGGGGTTCATTTTCTGTTTGTTAAATTACTATCTATTCCTAAGCTAAGCCATTGCCGCTTAGAGGGTCAACGGAAGACCGGGACAGACGGTATAGAATGGATTTAATTCCTTCATTCAACGTCCGTCATGACGGTTTTAAACTCATTCTAGGTTTAGTCACATTTTTCCATCCAAATGAAAATCAGACGCTTTTTTCAGTAAAGTAAATCTTTTACTTTATTCTGATCATATATGTTTTTCTTGAGGCTTTATTCGATGTGGTGTTTGGTGAAATCTTAGGTATGATGACAGAAAATTTATACAAAACACTAGAATAAATAAAAATTTGATTGGTTATATATCTTGTTGAAGATATATATATATATATATATATATATATATATATATATATATATATAGAGAGAGAGAGAGAGAGAGAGAGAGAGAGAGAGAGAGAGAGAGAGAGAGAGAGAGAGAGAGAGAGAGAGAGAGAGAGAGAGAGAGAGACTATTTATATATACTATTTACGACTGAACCAGCACCAAAATCACCTAAGCTGTCAAACTGGGCAAGGAAATAATAACATAAGTTGAGGAAATATTTAAACCGGGAGTATAATAAGACCAATATGACAATGATTATGAATCGGTGGAAAAACGAATGGTAGGCTTCCAAATCTACATGAGAATAATAGTCTCAGGCTTATGACAGCTCAGGGGAAGATGTCAAATTGATAGGAGAGCGCGAGAGAACGGCAGTGGGAGTCCTACAGAAACTGTCGAGAGAGGAGCAAAATGTTGATGATATGAAAGTTAGTCAAAAATTCAGTACGGAAGTCTGTGGAAGGCGTGTCAAAAATTACCAAAAAAAAGTGCTACGTAATGAGCTTGCCTACCTTTGGTGAGGACTGCCGTCTCCGAGCGCTCTTACCTCGTTAGAATCCCACCTATTTCAGATGGGTGGCGCGTCACTCCCGACAAACCTGATCCTCTTAAATTTGTAGCATCGAAGACAGCAATGATGAAGCATAGAAACCCAGTGGCTGTCACTTTTCGTATGTGGGTTTCGCTTCCTTCCTCTGTTTTCCGTGAGTTCTGACTCATCGAACTCAGTAAAGGCACTGCAAATATATTCAATTAACATGCTAACATTTTTGTTCACAATACATTTGTTTTTCATATCAATTTATCTTCAGGCAAACTTTGATACTAGAACATGTTTTACCTATGTAATTTTTGAACGTCCCCATTGGAAAAGGAACAAGGTTAAAATTAACTCTTAATAATAAAGGAAAATATGTTTTAAATAGAAACAGCAGCAGTATTAACGTGGTAAAACTACAGACGTTGATAATGTCCACTTATTTATACCTCATGGAATCTTTTAGAAGACTTATTTGTGTTGCCCGTAATGATATTGACATCTCAAGTCAATTTTAAAAGATCGTTGTCGTGACAATAAAAGGTCTCTGCTTCTACCAACCTTTATTCAGCTCAAACACAAGTTGACCTGATATAAACAAAACCTCGTAGGACTATTGGAAAATGAATAAAACTTCTGGCTAGTCCCAGCGTAAGTGCAAGACACTGCAACTTGTAAATTGACAAAGAAGTTACAAACATAAACTTCGTTTGTACAGCCTCATCTATAATAATAATATCCGAGAGGATCTGATCTTGTCTGTCCTCCCCCGGGTGACAGTAGGGGAGACATGACACAGCCACCCACCCCTGGCAAACCGGTTTGTCCGGCCCGGGTGGGGGCGGGGTAAGTAGGGAAACGGGAGGGTAGGGGAGACATACACCCTCCTCCTGCAAACCTGTTTGTCCGCTCCGGGTGGGTAGGTGATCGGGATGGTAGGGGAGACAGCGGCCCTGGGTTCCAGCACACGTAGCGCGAGCCAACAAGCTCGTAGCCTACACACCTAGAAGGGAGTCCATGTTGTAAACAAACCTCGAATGTGACAACAAGCGATGACAAACGGACAAAAGTATGAAAGTACAAAATTTAATGGCAATTGTAAGAAAATTTTGATACATGCTACAACACTCGTTTTCAAGCGAAGTACATCAAGCGTTTCATCTCCGATATTTTACACCATTCAATCACCTTATTCAGGAGCCATTAATCCCTGCTGTAGAAATTAAGCGAAAATGATTTTCGTTCCCTTTACATTTCATTCCCTTCGGATGTGACTCTGAATTGATTAATCGGATTACGATATCTAGCACAGTTCAAGAAAGACTCGGTTCGTCGTGACTTGCGAGCGGGAAAGCTACACGATTTGTGGTTCAAAAGGAAAAATATGAAGTTCTTTGGCTGTATCTAGAAGTATCATCGTCTTAAAACTCTACCTTACGCAACTAGAATGACTTACTTTATGTACGACGATCCTTTTCGAAGGGAAGGTTAAGTGTTTAAATCAGCTTACAGAATGAGACTTTCTCCTCAAGATTGATTGATTCATTAAAACAACTTATTTAACCCCAAACGTTGGCTTAATAGCCTGTACTGGATTTCATTTCCGTAAAGTATCCTCTGAAGCTAGAGTTCATTCTGGCATACAGTCAGCTTTACCCAGCAACCGTCGAGGATAATCAAAGCGTTACAATGTAGCTTCATTTCCAGTCACCAAGTTAGTTGTTTTTCGATATAATAACCTTGACAATGTACCATTTCAGTACAAATCGAGAAAAGAGGACGTTCTTATCAAGGGCATTGCATAAAACAACTAGCTATTAACAAATTATAGTGGGTAAGCTGGCTTTCAAGCCAATTAAGATTTGTAGTTCTCCTCCCGTCTCAGTGGGTCAGCTGAACATTCTTTCATCTCCTCAATATCATTTTCTTTTTCACGGGTCTACTTTTTTCATTTTCCGGCAAATCTAGATATTGTGATTTTACCGAGTCACAGGCTGAGAATCATGTTACCCATGAAGTTAAGATTTTGAGTAAAGGACTTGGTAATACTTCGGAGCCTAACGGATACCTTAATGTCTCATAATCTTTAACTTGTACCTGAATTTTAATTTTTCTTCTTTTCCAGTACCAAGGGATGTGGTTTGCCATCCAGAGTGTCCCAAATGAGTACGAAAACTCCAAAAGTTGTAATACCATGAACTACACTTGGCATGGTGAGTATCTGACATGACTAGTCATAATCTTAATGAAATACTCCAATCTTCATTTGCAGTTTTCGTAAATAATGATTTTTTCAGTTTGTTTATAACCTCTCGATCGTGCCATGAAAATATCCAGTTCAACACATTTTTCCTTTTAAAGTAAATGAATTTATGCTATCAGCAGCTCAAGAAAGTTGATGTAGGCTTATACAAAAGAGAACCAGCACTATGGGCCTTGGAGTTTAAGTTACCTGACGTGAACTGAGTTATCAGAAATTGTGCACTTAACAATTTACTCACCAACGAATGAAAAGCTAAGCCAAGTGTAGTAATAAAATAAGTTTAGGCAGACCTTGGGTCAAATGTCCAAATTTCTGGGGAATGTTTACATACGTAGGTTTATTCTTCTGTATAAGGTGTTTTACATGGTGAACATACAACCGAGAATTGTTATCTGACAAAAGATCTTGCATTGAGTAATTAGGCCTATACTGTAAACATACCCCAAAAGTGCCAAAAATGTCCTTTTTGGGTGTGACTTTGTGTTGCTTTTCGTTATTTTTTCCCCAGACGATAGAATAGTCTCCGTAGGCAGAGGGTTGAACGAAGAAGGCAAGAAAATCAAACAAGTCTCCGAAATAATGGAGGAGTTTGAGTTGCGTGAGCCTCCCCATCCAGCTTACATGACAGTCATAGCAGCCGGGGTCCCTGAGTCGCCTTACGAGGTAATAAATGAACTAGCACAATAAAACGATTTGTGAATGGTTAATATATCTATGTGTTCTGTATACCTACACAAGAAACCCCAAATAGACGCTTGCTCGTATGGGAATTCTTGTGTTACAAAACTACCGCCATTTTCTTTCTTTACTGATGTATCGGCAGATTGTGTCAACAGACTACGTGACCTTCTCGTGCGTTCACTCGTGCCTCGAGTATTTCGGCTTCAAAGCCGAGTTCCTCTGGATCCTGGGACGGACCCCTCACCTCCCACAAGAATACATTACGCACTGTCGAGAAGCCCTGGCGGAATTTGGAGTCGACCCGGCTAAACTTATCGATATACCCCAAGGAGAGGTAAGTTCGAGGAGAGAATTTTTCCATGGATACTGAAAATTTTTGGTAACAGTATTTAAACGATAAAATCAATAGTCTAAATGCTAGTTTTTCCCTGAAACTTCATTATTTTGCAGCCTTGTCCATACATGAAGAAACTAGACGACATATTCGAAAAAAATCGTAAGTTGTTGATTAGTCTGGGGGTGTTAGACGAGGACGCTCCTCCCTTTACCTACGTTCCTCCACCTCCAGTCGACGAGGCCATAAACGAAATGGAAGAAGAAGAAGAGGAAGAGGAACAAGAACCATCAATAATTGAAGAGGCAGAAGAGGAAGAAGATGTAGTACCAGAAGAAGTAGAAGAGATAGAGAGTGAAAGAAAAATGGAGCAGGTCAGTGTCCAGGAGTTCTTCCCTTTTTGTGAAACATTTTGATTGTCGATTACGAAGGTGTCTCGCTGATCTTCTAGTTGCTGATTAATTCGAAAGAGTTACATGGGAGGAGGGGAGGAAGATCTAGAAGAGTTAGGTAAATGGTATTATAGAGGGACTGGAAAGGAAGGGCCCTCGTATCCAGGATGTAGGTTATGTTGTGGCAGTTGTCTGAACATGGTTTCTATTCAAGATTTAATAGTAGTAGTAGTAGTAGACGGAATTTTTCGTTGAAGCGGCTCCTTATTATAGTGTCCATTGTACTGTTTATGTCTTTGGAGCCGCCCCTCCAACGGGGAACGGCTTAATGCTTAAAAACTATATACACTTGTATATATAAATAACATATATACACATAACAGAAATTAATTTCATTATTAAACTGCAACTTTTCGTTCGCAGATGACGCCGAGACCAGATATTCCGATTATATTCCCGGGAATGGAAGGTAAGAGAAAACACTTGTCTACGTATGTAAAATATACCGAACTAGGCTAACAAATTTCACGTCTATTTTTGTAATACATAGAATATAATCGCACTTTTACACACACACACACACACACACACACACACACACACACACACATATATATATATATATATATATATATATATATATATATATATATATATATATATATATATACATATATATATATATACACATATATATACGTTATGTGTAATTTCTGATTTCTTACATTGCTACATAGGCCTATCATTTTGATACCTCTTATAAAGTTAACTGAATATATAACGCCTATTTTTGAATTTCTTATTATCTAAGTTTCTAAAGAATTAAAATTAGCAAGAAGTTCAACATTAACTTAGTAAATGTTAGACGCTGGCAGTGAAGAACACTACCATGCTCATCAGTGGAGAATGTTTCCTCTTTATCGCAAAAGATGACTTTCTTCCAGAAATCATTGGACACTGGGTTTATATTGTAACGCAAACCCTAGCCTCTATTCTTTGTGTTTCTCTGTTATGAAATGTTTCTTGGCAGGAATGTGATGAAATAATATCTTGGTCTCATGTAGCTTGTTACGGATGGTTTGAGCATAAACTTGAAGGGAGAGCGTAATGTTCTCTCTTTGTAGCCACACCGGTTGTCAGGGGAGTCAGGCGGAGCTCCTTCAATGGTCATCCGATGATGATCCTCCACTTTTTACTATAAATTCATCATATTTCCTCGTTCTCTCTGCTATTGTACCCATCTATACACTGTTGTTTTATTTACGCTAAACTGCCGAGCAATATCTACGATAGAAACATTAGTCTCATACAAACTAATGATCGATGACCTGCAATGTGATGCGGCTGATTGTCATCTATCTTATCGGTGCAAATGACGAGACAGTATAATTTTCCTGCCCGAGTGTGTTTTTGACAAAGATTATGGTAGAATTATTTCTTTCTTTTTATTGATATAATTTCGTTGATGATTATTCAGTATTAATGTGACTTTTTTCCTGTAACTTTTTTCCTAGCCAAAATTGTGACTTTTTCCTGTGATTTTTTTACCGGCCACCTATGGGGATAGCTCACCGAAGGGCATTCGATAGGCCTACAAGTGAAAACTGTGTTTCTTGCTCTTCCTTGATTTCATTCTTAAGCTACTCTTGTCACAGAAACAGTTTTATTCGCGCCATGCCCGTGGTTGGTAATGAATGATCTTTCGTACAATAGATGGGTACGTGCTCCAAATGATATGTTTATCAGAGAGAAGCTCGATGACTATAATAAGTTTTGAACCACTGATCGCCCAGATAAGATACGTTGAACTTGAAAGAATATTCCTATATTTGAAGCTTATCTTTCCTTGTGTGGTTTTATATTACGTGCTTTTGCATTTAAAGTTACCTTACAGCATTTCATGCTATTACTTTTCAGTTTCAAAATGACAGAGAGGTTTTGACCATAGCTAACAGTATGACGCTTACATCAGAATTTCTCCTCAAACCAAACTCATACACACACACACACACACACACACACACACACACACACACACACACACACACACACATATATATATATATATACACATATATATATATATATATATATATATATATATATATATATATATAATATATATACCCACACACAGACATTATGTACTCTTATTTGACGGTATGAGCACAGTAGTTTGATATATCTTCACACAACACAATTTTAAACTCATTGGTTATTTTAATAATAATAATAATAATAATAATAATAATAATAATAATAATAATGCAACAACTCTGAGCTCGTGCTTGCTCGGGTAGCAACGTGTAGTGCCAAGTCTAGATTAAGAACACCGCTTTTGCTCTCTTGCACAGTCTTCGCCTGAAACGTCACAAAAACGTCTTACTGTTTTGCTGTCAGCTGCTCACCGGAGTGTTCGGCTAATTCGCACTGACATTTCGGTAGTTTATATTATCTTCTATCGCTAAACCTCACTTCTAACGGCTTTCGAAATCGTTGCTGGTAATATTGTTGCTCAACGCAGAAAGAAAGAATGAGGTGAATACGCATATTTAAATAAATAAAATATTCCGTAGTGTCTTCCGTAGTCTGATATTTTTAGTCACTCGAGAAAGAAAAATCTACGGAGGATGGTTCTCTCCTGAACAAAATATTTTCTGTTAAAGTATAGCAAAATCTAAAAAAAAGAATATTTTCATCAAGCTGCCGTCTCTAGATTTGGCAGGTATATGCGTAAACTTCAGCGCACTTCAAAGACATTATTAATTGCCACATTTGGCTGCTAGCTGTGAATACATAGCCCCTTACTCTCCGTCACGTCCATTTCTAAGCAAATCTCGTAAATTAATTCTGTTGTTGCAAAGTGGATGCTTAATGTGATCTCAGCTCCCACACATGCAGACAAGTTCCAAATCGCGCGCGTGACTTTAGATGAAATCCCATGCTTTAAAGAGAGGTTGCACTTAGAAAACCACGTATCTTACGTAGCATTAATAATATAGTACTACCAATAATAAATAAAATAATGCAGGAGAGAGAGAGAGAGAGAGAGAGAGAGAGAGAGAGAGAGAGAGAGAGAGAGAGAGGGAGTGTGTGTGTTGAGATACTAAATAAACAGTAACAAACTCTTGAGTTTCCGCTAAGCTAGAACAAATCAACAATGGGCTTGTCGGCAGAGGCAATGACCTACAGAGTTAGTGACAGGTGTTAATTGAAAGACTCCTTTTTGTTCATAATGTTTATTATTGTATGTTCAACGCTTTTTTTTAAAGATGTACGCGTGAGCTGATAATCCTGGTCATTGCCCTCCTTACTAGGCTCAGGTCCATGACACTGTCCACTCAGCCACTGCTGATTCCGTCTGGCAGCATTACAAAGCAGTCACTAAGGCGGAACATGCCGGCGAAGCAGTAGACTCATGCTGCCAGAGGACCGGTCTCTTATCGCCCTTCTTTTACGTTTCTTTCTAACAATGAACTGTTGTTCGGGCGGTTGAGGACGGTGACTCGCGAATGACCATTTTGCTTGTCACGTCTTACATTTTCTGACTTTTGTCTTCGGTCTTGCATTTGGGATCTTTCCTTTTTTGTGGATTACTCCACGCTGAATAGAGCGGTTTGCTTTAAATCTAGTGTAACAGTTGCTATCTCGACAGGCTTATGTTTTTATGGGATTATCGTCTCTAATCCCTTGTAGTGGCATGGTAGGCGAAGTGTTCCAGCATAAAACTAGAGAAATGTTAAAAATCACATTTTTTTTTTTGTGATATCATGCATGAACAAACGAAAACGCGCGCACAATTTCTTGTGCTCTGTACAGATGTGCATCTGGAAAGTTTCGAGAAACAGTAAAATTGCATTAACAAAATTTTTAACCTTCTGATCATAAAGAATTACTGCTCAATAGATACTTCAATTTGGACAATAAATTTTAAATAAATTATTTTCACTGTAAGTCTATGGTTTTTCCAAAAAGCATGAAAGTTTTGAGATTATAAGGAACTTTACCGAAATCTTTTCGAGTTTTTTCCTGGTACTTCACTTTTCAACGATTATTATGAATGGTCTCTTCAGTTTACGTAAAATCGTCAGAAATCTATACTGATATAATGGACAGACTAATGCAAAGATAAACAGTGGATAGACTTATGCAAGAGTGAGCAGTGGAGAGACTAATACAAAGATAAACAATGGATAGACTTATATAAGAATGAGCAATGAACAGACTTATACAAAGATAAGTAATGGATAGACTTATACAAAGAAGCTATGGATAGGCTTATATAAAGATAAGCAGTGGATACATGTATACAAGGATAATCAACGGATAGGCTTATACAAAGATAAGCGGTGGATAGACTTATACAAAGATAAGCAATGGTTAGGCATATACAAAGATAAGCAATGAATAGACTTATACAAAAATAAGCAATGGATAGGCTTATACAAAGATGAGCAGTGGGTACACTTATACACTGACGAGGTCAACGCCTCTGCCCAGAAGAGATGCTTTCGGTTCTTACCGGTGAGCAGAGTTTAAGACAGACGTTAGACCCGAATACGCATTTCTGCGTTGTCTTATTTTCTCGGTGTCGATGACCTTCGCTGTTTGACACCATATTGATGAAAATCATTCAGCAGATTAGTGAAATTCAACCCTCAAAAAGACCATGACGCTTATCTTGGTATTTTTGTGAACGTAAAGGGTGCTACTTGACTTGTTATCTACTTACGCGTCACCTACTCCGAGGTGCTATTACTAAACATTGGATGGTAACTGTAGAGTAGACGGCCGCACGAAGATATCGTTTATTAATATAATTTTGTCGCGACGCGTAGATAGCAAGCCAAAGTAGCACCACGTAAAGTTGTAATTTCCAAGATTTGATCATTAAGCCAAAAATAATCATGCCATACTCATCTTAGATTACGGTATATCTTGCTTATCTCACTGATGTGTCTACTGGTGGGGTCTTAGTATTATGTGACGCCCTCTTATCTAAAAGGCCCTGCGTACTAATTTGGGATGTTTTTTGTTGTACAGTTTAGTTGTCTTGTGGTGTTATCACAGCCTCTTTACCAAGTCTTTAGTAATTTTTTTTTTTAATCTTGACAGCTGTTTTTCAATGAATTACCACTTTTTATTCGTTTTGTGTTTCAATTTTGTCTTTTTATATAAGAATAGGCATGTTCGCTATAATAATAACGATAAAAGGAAGCCAATATTGCTAGTTTCAGCAAGCAAAGTTCACTTCAAGGAGTGTCGACTCGCCGAAGCTCAAAATATCAGATGTTGACACTCCTGAAGGGGATAAGGATACACTGACCTTTGCCCAAACCTTCCTTCACAACAGCCTCTGTTTTCAAAATTGTTCGGTGAGGATTAACGACAAACAAACAGATTCCTCATTCATTTGTGTGCATTTGATAAAAGGACAAATTTCCAGAGAATATAACCTGTCCATTTGTTACCCAGAACAGATTTTAAGCACTTACCTTGGAAGTGTTGGTAGGCGTGCCCCCCACCCCCCATCTCTCTCTCTCTTTCTCTCTCTCTCTCTCCTTATCAAACTGAGTGTACAAAAATAATTTCATCTGTGAAACTAACAATGACAAGTTAAATGGGAGAACATGCACAAGAATAAACTGCATGACGAGAAAATTACTAACCACTCCAAAGAACAATCTACACAGTTATAACAAACCAACGGTGGGACTAATCCCCACCTCCATTCTAAAGGATTATATCACCCCCACCGTACGAAATGTCTTAATTCACCAGTTCAAATAAGTAGCCATATTTTCCGAACAGGTGTCTACCTAGACACGTATGACTACCCATACTTATGTCCCATGAAACATCCCTAAAGCAGATCTTCAGAGCTTGGAATTTTCACTGTCTACACTTCAGCCCCTCCACCAGCAATGTATGGCATTTCACAAAAGCCGTTGAGAATTCATCTCAAAAATCGCACAAACTCACACATTCCTTTGCCTTGACACACCCCGATTCCGGTCGCATCCAGCCCTAAGCTTCTAGAAGTTTCGATGCAGAAAGTTGAAGCAAACTTCCGCTCCCACGATTTGTCACCAGGCCCTCAAGGTGACTTTCTGTCCAAGCAAAGGATGAGCATACCTTCCACCTGCCAGATTGCTGACTACCGTAAGCATTCGTATGTGGTGGTCAAGTACACTAGTACATATTAAAACACATTGACTGTATGCTCTATGGATCGGCATCAAGAGCCGGCACCTGGTGGTCATTCATAGATGTGATTTATCACTGTTTACTGTTTTTTCCAATTTTCTAAGATCTCATTCAGAGATATTCTGAAATTTATAAGGCGTACTCCACATTAACTGTCAAATCCACACTGCCATAACTCAGAGAAGGGGAAAGTCTTTGATATTCTTCCTTGAAAGACTTGATATTTTCAGTCCTCTTGGTATCAAGTGGGAATTTATTGTACAGTTTTGTTGTGGCAGATTTAAAGGCTCGAAAACCAACATTCGAATTGCATCTTGGCTCAGATAACTTTAGACCATCTGTAGCTGTTCTTATGTTGACACAATCCTTTGGCTGTATCATGCACAGCAAGTCTTCCAAATATTTTGGACGCCCAGTCTTCATAGTTTGAGGAGTCTTTGTGCATATTTTAAACATCCTTCTAGTTTTGAAAGGAAACCACTGCAACTCAGACAGTACAGAGATAATCCTGTCGAGAGGTGTGACGCCCTTTGTTAATAGCTCTATTTATTATATTTAGCAGCTTCCTAAGTTACATCTTAAGCCGCTTATGATAAACAGAGTTGCAATAGTCCATTTTACTTATGACACAGTTGATCATAAATTTTTTTACAGACCAGTCACCAAGCTATTTTTTAAACAAAGCAATATTTCTTGAATGATGGCCAGTAATCCTGACAACATTTATAATTTGAGCACTAAGAGATAACTGCAGTCTAATACCACATTTACGCGTTGTACTTTGTCAGCAATCAGAACTGCATTGCTATCTATATTTAGCCGAAAATAACCAGAGTTTCTTAGATTACTTTTCAATCGTACAAAAGTTAATTCAGTTTTATTTTCATTCCAAAACTGCTTAAATGTCATACATTCCTTAACTGTGGTAAGAACATCATATAGTTTCTCATTAGTATCTTTCACGTTGCTACTGTAGATAGATATCCCTGCAACACGTTTGACAATTTAAGCGTATAAGAACAAAGTAAGACTAGACCTAATACAATCTCTTGTGGTACTCCTCTTCCGTCTGTACACTGTACTTTCTTTCACTTAGGTAGTCTTTTAAACGCTCAAAAGCTTCTTCAGTAATACCAATGGACTATACATCACTGAGAAGTTCATGTACAACTGTATCACAACCACGTCAGTCCTTTCCAGGAGTCTGCCAAATTCCGCTGTAAAAAGATTTACACTTCACCGTCTAGATTTATAGACAGCAGTAAATGAGAATTTCAGATCTGAAGTTTACTTCAGTGTATTCAGAACTATCTACCTGAATTCTCTTAGTAATTCTACAAGCACTGTACAACTGCTGAAAGCATTTAGGACATTAACCTTTATGTTCATACTTCTGTTCTCGTTTTTCTGCTCCTAAAACTCTGCAGCCTCTAAAATTCACCTAACATTCGGTATTTTGTTGATTCTGTTTCGTACAATTTACGTATCTTACTTCCTCTGAGTTGCGTGATTACCAACACAACTGCTGCAGAATCTAGCTCCTTCTTTGAACTTGCATTCCTTCCCAAGATGTCCATGCCTCTGACAATAGAAACAGATTAGCACGCGATACCTGTCACGTATGCTATACGTTCCCCATTCTAGTCTTAGTGCGCCACCGTTTTCATGTATATCCTTGCGAATCTCAGGTTCACATTTTAGAATGGTGCAGGTAGTCCCACGTTCAGCAGGTTTCCTTAATAACAACCCCTCTCTTCTTCTCCACATCAGGAATTGACTGTAGAAGATGATTTCTATCAGTAGGCTCACCGACAACATGAACTTAAAAAAAATTGTTTCAAATCATTATTATTTATTTCTGTTTCCAACTTCCTTTGTTTCAACGCCCTCTACCATTCTCTGTATTCTGGTATCTGCTTCATCTCTCTTACCTGTCATTGAAGTTGACAAAAACATTACCTTTTGAGGTGAACCCTCAATTGATGTTGTGAATATCTTTAAGGAGCATTAGCAACCTCAGTTTTATTCTCAGTGGTCCTTCCTGAAGGCTATGTAGATTTTAACACAACTTTTTTTTTTAACTTTAACTATATCTGCATCTGCTTTCCTCTCCGTACTAGGAGTCGCCACCTTCTCCATTTTAGCTTCTAAATTTTCCTTCATTTGCAAGATTTTATCTATCTTAGAGTCAACGGCCTGTGGAAAACTCGCCGTGTCATCACCTGTCTTATCTTGCATTCTCTGAAGTTCAGCAGTTTTTACATAATGCTCAGCAATCATTGCATCCTTTCTCAGCTTCAGTATTTATGAGTAGTTGAATAGAATAGAAAATATAGAATATAGAGTTTAGGCCAGAGGCCACGGTCTAGAACCCATGAGGTCATTCATTGCTGAAACGGAAATTGACAAAGTTTGAAAGGTACAACAGGAGGAAAACCTCGCAGTTGCACTATGAATCAATTGTAAGGAGGGTGGGAAGCAAGATGGAAGAAAGAGATTTTAAACGGAGGTAAAGTAAAAGGAATGAAAGGGGGTTGCAGCTAGGGGCCGAAGGTTCGCCGCAAAGAACCTTACGTAATGTCTATAGTGCACCGCATGAGGTGCACTGACGGCACTAGCTCCCCTACGGGGAAAATTAGTTGAATGTGCTTAGCCCTATCTTCATTCACTATCGCATAACAAATAGACCAAAACCACTTCAGTTTCTTGGTGTTGTCCTCACTGATGTTATCCAAGAAACCACACTTTCTATGATACCGTAAGTGACATTCATATCCTATCCAGTCGTTATCTTTTCCCTTATCGGACTAGCAGTGAGGGACATAACAACGTACTCATTCTTGTAGCCATAACACCTTATCACAGACTGCCGCGTCTTCAACTTATAATTGGCTTTTCCATGTACGACACAGCCAATTACAGCGAGAGATGAAATTATAGATTGGTTCCTTTTGTATCAGGTGCACTGTGGGCATTTTTAAAGGTCGTTTGCAGGGCCTCTTCGGCCCAGAGTTGCACATTCTTTTTTTTAGGCTTTTACTTTACCTCCATTCCCGCTTCCCTTCTTCCTGCTTGCTGTCCAGCTCCCCCCTTTCATTTTACTAAGCGCTGGACAGCTGAAAGTGCCCGAGTGCTTGGCTTAATGGCTTTATTTTCATATATCAGTCATGTTATATCTGATTTACTTTGTTTTTCTAATTTTTATAGCGAACTGAACTTAACATAGCATATCACGGTGATGCCATAACCCAACATTTACTAGTTTTCGACAAGACCTTAACTTCGTGACCTTACAATAAAAGTACATTTGCTTCTTCGCAGAGGAAACTATCCTTGAAGATCCCTTGGACGACGAGCAGCCCGACCAGGAAATAAACAACAGCTCGGCGCCTTGCAAGACGAACAACATTGCCATTCCACTCTTCGTCCTGGTGGCTGTTCTGTTGCCAGCAATTCCACGATAAATATCCCGCTAGAATGACCAGGTTTTACTAGGCTATCCTGTATTCGAATTGCTGGATTAATCTCCGTGCTCTGAATCTTTGGCTCTAAGAGCTGACAGTGGCTAAGTCGTTGTAACAGTTGGTTTGTTTTTGATAAATTGAATATTCTTGCCGAAACGAACGTTTTTTTATGATGATGCTCTGTAAATCCTGTCAGAATAAGTTTCCCATAGCAACTGCATTAAATGTTAGAGCAAGTCCTCAAGTCTTCGTTGTAAAATTATGATAGACATAATATACAAGATTATCAGTTAACCTTCGGCTACCTATTCAAGAGTTTATTTCTACTGAGAAGGTAACCATATCTTTGAGAGAATTCTGCCAATAAGGGAATGTCCGTAATTAGTATGTTACTCAGGTTGAGACAAATTGGGAGAAACCGGTCGGTAACTCAAACTGCTAGCACAGCACGATTCCTGACTAGGTAAAATCATCGTGTTAGCAAGAACAGTGATAATATACATTATCACTTTGCTTACGTATGTTGTGCCTTTGCTTGTGATCAGGTGCCTTCAGGAGCGAAAACAAGTTGCGGAAACGTCGAAAATCAATATTTCGGTCCCGCATATGACGTCGTATGTAAACTAGTCCATTAACCTTCGAGTAATGTTTGTTTCCCGTATTTTTTAACGTCATTTCCTCTCTTGCAATCCGTTCATCTACGAATTACACGATTTTACACTATTTACGTAACAACCTAGTCCCACGTCCCGCACTTTGATATAGGCCTAATCCCAGGATTAGGCTGATGGATGATCACCTGGTAGGTGCTCCTACCATTGCAGATGTTGAACGCGGCTTGTAGGCAGCAGTGGTGTGCTTCATACAGAAGAACAGACAATATTTCCGAGCTGATTGATTAAATATAGGGATTGCAAGATGTGGAACAAAAACGTCAACAAAACGTGTATATTAATGCTTTTGTTTATCACTTACATTCCTGTGACAATTCACCAGTTTGGACTGCACTGATCAATACAAGTTGACTTATATCATTTACAGCACTAATGAATTATGGCTTATTCAGGAACTGGTGTATGTCTTATGCCGGTAAGAAATGAATTTGAGAGTACATTGATTGATTCAGGTTCCAAGCATAAAATCAGAGCACGCCAACACAAGGTTCATGGACAATATCTATGCAGTGATTTTGGCACCAATGTTCCTGGCATCTGACCCAATAGACCAGGCAAGGTTACTTATAAGCAAGCCTAGAACTGACCAAACAGCATTCCTTGAAAGGAATAGGTTAGGCATCTGGAAAATTTTAATGCAGCCATTCTAAGCTCCATTTTACGATTGCTTCCTTCTCCGTCCATATAAATCGCCTTCTCCCCCCTGCATTACCCTTCAGTTTTTACGAAGGTTTACTGAAACTCGAATGACGTTCGTATCTTTAATTTCTAAGCTGAATCTTAAAAATTACTTACGATTTTTAATCTCATTAGGTAATGCTGTCTCAATTTCAAAATACCCTACACATCACCAGATGCATTTCTCAAAACCGAAAACAAACAGAATACTATATAATACCATCAGTTATCTCCATAAAAAAATTCAGAACATCAAGAAAAATATAAGTAAGTTTACTGTGTTAAATATCCTCAGTGTAACACCATGGGTAAAGAACACCACAACATAAGTTTCAAGTCTATTACAAACTATAAAATAACCACTATCTTCAATTGGAATAGGAAGTACGAACTAAGTCGATAGATACAAGGCAATCTGAAACTATTACAATCTCTGCAGCGTTGAGCTTCATAACATAAAGGCAGTGCAATCATAAATTTTCAGTTAATGTTAGGTTAGCAGAAGAAAAAAAAAATCACTAACTAGTGTACTCAACGTGACTTAAACCTTTATAGGCGCATCTCAGTTTGAAAGACGCGCGAAACAAAACAGTATACTGAGACTATAAGAGTGACTTAGAGCTCCTCGCTCATCATCTTCTTGTCGAAGAGGTACTCGGCCAACTGGAGTCCAGGGGCCCCACTGCCGGCAAGGAGGTCTTTGAAAGCTTTCACGGCACCTTGAAGCTTGCGTACACCCTCGTGCTGTTCGTCCAGGATGGGGTTTGTGAAGACGTCAGCGCCGTGGTAGTCGTCGGCACACTTGGCAACGACGTTGTTGATCAAGTCTGTCACCTAATAATAATAATAATAATAATAATAATAATAATAATAATAATAATAATAATAATAGGCCTATGCTCCCAATTTCAGTCAAGTTCCCTGCCATCATTACTAATGTACATTGCTGGTACTTAAAAATAATGCAAGAATATCAATGAATAGTCAACTCAGTAAGTACATTGATTCAAACGGCGGGGAGGGGGTGTTATGAAGCGGGAGTTGGAATCGACACTTAAAATGGTGACCAAAGTCTTGATAATCCTTACCTCAATTTCCATGTTCAAGGCCTCTTCCAAAGCATCTTGGTAACTGTAAGTCGTCCCCAGCTGTAGAGGGAAAATCACTTGAATAACTAGGTAATTTTCATTGGTAATGCAAGACTAAATATTAGTACTACCTTAAGAAAGAAGTGAAAATATAAAAATTAGATTCTATCCAACTGGTTATCAAAAGACCATATATTTTATAGCAACCACTGCTGACATTCAAAAGTTGTTCATAACTTCGACTGTACGCACCATAGTATCAGGATCGAATTTATAGTCCAGACTGCTATCGATCTTGATGCCGCGGAGGTTCAGGTAGTCCAGCATCTGTATGGCGTGGCCGCGTTCCTCGGAGGCGGCTTCTAGCAAGAATTTGGAGAGGCCTGGCCGATCTACGATGTCCTGGCCGAAATATGCGCCCTGCACGTTTGGGGTGTCAATGGTGAGATGACATATCGATAGGAACTTGCGGTACATGAATATAATGAACGGAGTCCACAAGCCAACTTTAAATCAAAATTTAATTTTCAGACTTTGCTCCAACACAATTAAAAATATTTATTTAAATCACATAATATTTATTATGAAAATCACATTATTAGACAATATACCAACCCCCGAAAATAACAGTTTCAAAATTCAGTTTTTAAAGGTTTATTTTCATTTCTCTCGAAATGATAGTCTCAGTTAGGTTGAACGAATACATAGGTCTACCCAAGGTCTCCTTACTCTTCGCCACCTTTTAAAAATACTTGAAGCCATCCCCAAAGCCCCGTACTGACGTAAGGCCTGCTTATTCCGTATGTATAATGCTTAAAGCAGTTGTATACATAAACTGACGAACGTGTAAGTACGCTTACCATGTACATGTACTTGAAGGCAGCATTGAATTCATGCTGAATGTGGGCTTTGATGGCATCCGTACATTCAGCGACATAACAGACCTCCTTGGGGTAACCTATTAATAAAAAGATGACAAAATTAATTTATAAAAATATAATAAAAATATGACAAATTAAGTTATAAAAATAAAATAAAAATATGACACGAATTAAGTCATAAAAAAATAAATCAATAACGATATGACAAAAATTAAGTTACAAAAAAAAATTAAAATTCTACATGAAACAGTCCTTTCCAATATTAAACTATCATGACAACATATACTTCCGAGAGAGAGAGAGAGACTTACCAGTTCCTCGCTTGCAATTGAACTCTGTTGCCCCGGTGACAGACAGGCATCCCACCAGGGCTAAAATTAAGGAGAAAAACAAGTACAATTAAAACAAGAAATAAAAGTTTAAAAAATTACCTATTTACAATATCATACTTGCAGTTAAATAAAGGTTATGCAACATACAAGTAAATATTAAAAACTCACGAACATCATAACCATTACAGTTTCACTATACATCATATACAATTCGAAATTTCAAGACATTTGCACTTCTGTTCTTAACAAGACTCAACTAAGGCATTATTAATCATTACAATTTAAAAAAATGTTTTATAAGTAATACTGCACAATCAAAATTGGGTTTAAACGTTAAAATAAGCAACCGATGAGGATATGAATAAGAAATGCAGTAAAAACAAATTGGTAATTTAGCTAATTAATCTAAAGAAACTATCCGTTCGACTGACTTTTCTCGAAAAGCTTACCTACTAACCAGGTTTTTTTTCCTACGAAGAAACTGTACTGTACAAAGATATCTCTCCTATATTTCAACATGTAAATCATAAATGCTGAAGAGATGGACGACTACGGAAAAATTTGAGTATTTAGTGATAAGGTCCAAAAAACCCGGCCATAAGGTCCAAGAAGTGGCTATTAAGCGCCGTGGTAAAGGCTAAGACATTAGGATGGACAAATGCAATTATTTAAAAATTACGCTATTGCTATGGTGATGTTGAGATCAAACTACAAGTCATAACAATTCCTAAACAAAAAAGCGGTCCATCTGACGACATGCTCATGAGGCCTTCAAGATGTGACGTCAGAGACCTCATAACAGAATCTAAATGACCCTGGCGAAAGTCGTCCTTAGTTGTTGTGGGTTGAGCGATTGGGAGGACAGCCTGGTATGAAAAGAATGGGGGCCTTGAGGCCCTTGACACAGAAGACACGACGGAAGGTCCTAAGGAAGGCCGGAAGCTAAGATTTCCACCGTAAGCTCTACATCTGCACTGCGGTAAAATGTCTTAACAAATTCGGGCATCATGGAAGGAGCCATATTCAGGTTTGTGCCCCTAATATTTTGTGTTACCTAAGAATTTCTGACGCTCCGACCCATCATTTCGGTAATCAAGTTAAAATATCTACAGCAGATTCATAATATTCCTGAAACAGTTCAACTCAATACATGCCTTTTGAAAAACGAACAGAAGCCTGCCAAGCCTTTCTTCGATATAAAAGGCATTTCAAGCAGACGGCAAATCACACACACACACTGAGAAAGAGCCCAACTCAACTGCTCTGCTGACCAACCAGGTTGAGAGCAGCGTTAGGTTTGTTCAGTACTTGGATGGATGACCGCCAAGAAATGAAAGATGCCACTACAACTCACTGGAGCCACATTCTTAAAAGTAGTAGCCTACCATAGGGGTAAACCATGCTGGAGCTTCCTTTACGTCGTAATTGTATAGACTACTTACTTTGATGAATACTGACTTGTTAACTTGGGAAACTACCTAAGCAATGCCAGTCTATGTGTTAATTAGAAAAATTAATAATTATACCTAGAGGGCCCCTGTTTTTTTAATCATCGTCTGTGGTCGACTGAGGCTTGAAGAGAGAAACACTGACACATGGTGTTTTGGTAAGTTTCCTCTTCGCCAAGGTTAAGGGGGGCCGTCCGGAGACGGGACACTCGATTCTCAAAAATATCTATATCGTGACGCTCTCCACAGAGAATACGCGAGACCCACGGTGTCATTTAACATGGCCTCTGCTGTATCACTATTAAAGTCATTCATATAAAATCAGATACATACCTAAGCAAAAATATTCTATCCTGTTGAATGAGCAACATCAATAGTCTGCCGGTATAATAACCTACATGTGCTAATGTAAACAAAACCCTACTATATAGTTCTACCCCCAAAAGTTCAAAATAGCTACTGCTTCGCCCAGTACACTTTTAGATCACTTGAAATAGCTAATGAATCGCATGTAAACATTGCAGAATGTGTTTGATGGCTTCTTTGACACATTCTCACTTAGTTAAAAATGGAAATGGTTAATTTCATTCAGTAATATAAAAATGTTAAAAAAATTAAATAATAAGCCACTAACCAATAATTATCATGGACAGGCGATGCATGGCTTGAAAGCTCTTGCGTTAAGCGCTGGTAGCAGATACAAATCAGATGACGAGGAGCAGTGAGCGATCTTGGGTGTTGTTTCTTATCCAAATCCTTTATCTCTTGAAGAGTCAGGTACTTGACTTGTGGTCGCCGGTTGTGGCTGTTAGGTAGATGGATGTCTTGGTGATAAACTGATAAAGGTATTATAATCAAAGTAATCGCCGAGATGGCTACGGCACTACACTGAATGCGCGGTAGCCTTACTCTAGCGATGTCCGTATTCTACTGGCTGCCTCCAACTATCTCTAACCGAGCTGAGGGTTGAGGCACCAGCGCAAAGGACTTGCTCAGTGTTCGATCCCTCCTTCTCCTCAGTTCCCCCCTTTTCCTCCCTGAGGTCTAACTCTCCTTCCCTAAGGTCCGACTCCCCCTCCTAAAACCTAACAATGACAAGGGCCCCAGTGCCGTCCCGTGTAAGGTCTGGTACGCCCGCAGCCTACATTATGTCGATATGCATGTTCACACTGATCCTTTATGGTATCCATTTATTGGGCAACTCCACATTTCTTTTTGATTTCTGCTTCAAACTGAAAATGAAACGTACATAACTCCTCCTTTCAGAAACCTTTTGTTAAACATCAAGTGCATTTTGTATTTTGTTTGTTCGTTAATCTCGAATGCACCAGGACGATGAAATACGTCGTATATTTAAAGCTAGTAATCATGACAGTGAATTTCTTACACAGAGCCACAGCGCCTGAGTTCTCAGGGTATCCGACTCTGCGTAGCAACAGGGGAATGGCGGTGTAAATCATCGAAAGTCCCAAGTTATACCTTCATCGCTTATACCTTCATCGCTAGTTATTAACTTACAGAGGTTTTGAAGGACCTTAAAAATCATTGATTGCTGGATGCCATTACTAATTTTGATAGAAATTGATTCACTCAGTTCCACGATGCACCCTAAAGGCCTCTCAACCAAAAGAACGAGCTTTCACCAAAGATAAGAATAAAAGCAACCAAGAGTTGATAAACAAAGAAGTTAAAGTTGCATAAAGTTTTTTTGAATTTCCCATGTATGAAAAACATCGATTACGTTCTCCCATTCCTTGTGCTACTTTGTAGTCTTTCTTTGCTCCTCTCATTTATATCACAATATTTGTTCCAGGGTGAGAACTGGTCTGCGCTGCTTTAAACCTGTTTTTGGATGGCTTCCCTAAAGAGATTTGACGCTCTGAGCATTTCTGTTGAGATCTGTTAACTTGGCAGAATTTCAATCGAGACTTATGAATAAGGAGAGAATTCGGTGAGATCATCAGCATTTAGTTTGCGTTCCTTTTAACCAAGACCTATGAATAAGGATAGCATTCAGCAAGGTCGTCAAAATTTATTTTGCGTTCTTTCGTCTGTAGGCATTGTGAACTTTGCCAGATCTAAAAGTGGCTGCGGGGTTTTTACGCAGTTGGCTGTACACTTTACTCATCTTTGGCTGCTGGTTTTCATGACGATGCCATGCACACGCTAACATACGGTCTGATATATCTTCCAATTATTTATTTTTGTTACAGTAAGGCCGCAAGGGTCATGTTTCTTTTAAGACTTTTTACATCATATGTTGCAACCAAATCAGAGACCCCGGTGGCGATTTGGTATCTCTCTCGTATTCTTCGAAAGGGAAAAAAATGGCCCTGGCACTTTTCTGATTTGATGCCAAGGACAATTTACCCTGAGAGAAGTATATATATATATATATATATATATATATATATATATATATATATATATATATATATATATATATATATGTATATATATATAATATAAATTATATGTATACATATACGTATGCATGTGAAAGAGAGAGAGAGAGAGAGAGAGAGAGAGAGAGAGAGAGAGAGAGCTGACCTGGTCTCCCCTATTACCCTTACATCCCGCTCTCAAACCGATATTCCAAATTGTGGTTATTAATCGTGTGTGTTTCACTAACAGATGCAAACAGTTTTGCGAAGACTAAGTAAACTTGATTACAACACAGTCATCGTAGAACCCTCATGTGACTTGTTTTATAAAGACTGTGTTAGCTATCTTGTTTGTGAACTAAGGATTTTGTTTTCTTTTTGTGATGTGGTTTTAAATGCTACAATGTCTGCATTGTTTTATTGCTAGTAAATCATCATAGTTTAGTAAAATGCAAATGATTGTTGTTATTATTATAAAAGGGTTCTTTTCAAGCAAGTTTATAATGTCTTTTCCTATGTCAGAAAGTACCTGAAACAAAGTTACATGTTCTAGAGTCTAGAGTCTAGACTGCACTGTATAAGGGAGAAGGACCTAGGTGGTTTCCGCTGGCGATGAATCACAGGCATATGATGAATCCTTTGAACAATGTACATGCACGGATTCGAGTACATACATTACTGAAATATTGTTATGTATTTAAAAATAAACAACAGTATAAGCGAGCAATGAAAATCTGTTTGTACCAACGAAATACTTAGCTAAATTTAGAGGTAAAGTTATAACGTTTATCGATTTCTACCGCCAGGTCTCGACAGTTCCATTTCCAGCCTTTAGACATTTTTCCTTGTGATAACATTTAAATACCGTTTCCATTGCTTTTATTTTCTCCTAGAATTCTTTTGAGGCTTCTGGAATATATTTTCACCACGGCATATTGTACCCGTGCACGAATTATTTATTCTTAGTACTAACGACGCATGATATGGATATTTTGGAAACATATGGTAAGAAACCACCGAGGCACAGGAACTCTAAACGTCTTTTTCCATTGTATCCTGAAGCTCATCATTGTCAGCCCCTTTCAAAGTATCGGCGAAGCCACTTTCTTTTCCTTCAACAGAAAGACTACGTTCACGCTGTTGTGATTCATCGTCTTTATCATGGGAGGGAGTTTGTTAATCAATCAATAATTAACTGTTTCAGGTATTATTTTCTTTGCAAGTGTTTTTTTTTTCGTTATATTATGATCCTATAAAAGATATGTCTTTTTAAAAGGTGAGATCTAACTCTGTGCTTAACTGGAACTGTCGACAGACGCTAGCTGATAACAAGCTCCCATCCGTCGTAGACAAAGAAATGTGCAAGTCCATTTGGGTTTAGTCTATTGAATTTGTCGTCTATCATTTCTGGCAATATAGGCAAATTTTGAGGATACGATCAATCTCGTTTGAAGTGGGTAAAGACCTTTATTTTCTATCTTCGCTGATTTTACTATTTGCACGATACATTTAAGAATTTCGACGTGATATGCAAGGTTCAACCCATACGCATTCTTGGATATCATAGTTGTTGTCACATAGTACCCAAGAATGACAACGTCAGACCAGAACTTGTACTCTCCCAGTCTTTATCTTGCAGTAATCTTTTGTTTCTGAAATACTTTTGTGATTTCGCAGATGTTTGTGAAATCAGTTACGCAGCTAGGTCAGCATTCCTGTATTGTAGGCCGTGGATGTTTATATGATTTTCTGACAGTTTATATGATGTTTTTAGATAGCTTTTACTTCTCTAAATGAGATGTTGACAAAATTGCCAACACTTAGTTGGAAACACTGGCGGATGCTTATTTTCTCATCCTACATACTAAGTTGCGATTGCAACCACTTGCATTCATACTGTGGTGCAACTTCTGTTAACTCTGTCATAACAAGTTGGTTCTTGCCGTGGTAGAAATACGAAAAACATTAGGGCAACGTGAATAGTATCTACCAAGGTACGTACTTTCCATAAGGTAGAAATATTGCATTCTCAATACAAAACAAGCTTAGCCTAGGTATTTTTCCTTTCCCCTTCTCTCGAAACTTCTAATTAATACGTATTGTACCTATGCGTCTTCTTACATGTACGCATTTACTTATGCACACACGATCATAGACATCATCAACTTGGAGAGGTTAATCTCATTTCGTGATCAAATGAAAACCAATTTTATTATTATTATTATTATTATTATTATTATTATTATTATTATTATTATTATTATTATTATTATTATTAAGGGTTTCCATCGTTACACATGATCAGAGAAATTATTTTTTTATTATTTTACTTGTGTGCATAACATCAGCAAAGGCACAATTAGCTATTAGATGCCGCAGAATTTGAAAATGCTGAAGGCTCGAGGCAAATTCCTAAAGCATTCCGCAACCTAACATTTGTAGGATTCAGGTAATTTACTATGGCCACTGTATCAGTAAATCAACAAAACTGTAAGCAATGTGTGTCAGTTATTTTAACAAAACATCTAGATGCGACTTTGAATACTCTGCCAACGACAATAATATTTAACTATAAATAGACCTAAGTGGAACAGGGAGGGATTGCTTGACGTCGCAATCCGGTCCAAGGTTTTCCTTCATGATACAGGACACATTTTAGGTGGCTGTATGGTTGACTTTATATTCTCTAGAATATCGAGGAGGCCTTGTTGATTAGCATCTGAAGTGCTACCTGGACGGGTATTCTGAGCAACTGTTTATATTCGCTCCTTAGACAACATTCAACTCACTTAAGAAAAGATGAATCATTTGTTTGCGTCTAATTTTACGATATGTGCGCACGTCTTGTTGATGCATAGAGTGAAGGCTTTTAATTTAGTTTAATCACTTGAGAACGTAGGCAGAAATTGTTTTGTATTGTTCTCTCGTACATTTTAGCATTCGTGAAATTCACTACTGTAGTTCTTGAGAAACATGTCCTGAATGTTTCAGTGAGTTTTTTTTTATTTTATTACTGTGGGTTTGAAACATCTTAGCAGAGATACACTGTACTTCGCTGATCGGGGAAATTAAATTGAGACTAGTAGTATTTGTCGGTCACGACATAAAGTCTATACAGTTTTCGAGATAAACCTGAATTGACATGAAATGGCTGAAGTGTCAGGTCTGGTAAATTAAAGATTTATTTAATAAACACAGAGATAAAGTCGGTTAACAAACACAAAAATATTCTTAAATATAAGCTGAGAAGTAAACCAGAAAATTTTACACGAACGATCAGTAAAATCAGGTTTCGTCGTTGCTTTAATGACAGTGAGAAGAAGCAGCCCATGCTTTCAAATGTAACACTCCTGTCTCCACCCGTAATACGATCCTGCAGAGTTGGGCGTAATAGAGTGTACTCTGTTTCACGCCCTTGTCAAGGAACAGACTGTGCAGTTATCAAACGCAAAGCTAAAGAGAGAGAGAGAGAGAGAGAGAGAGAAATTTTGAATGAGGACTTCTGCGCCAAGGAGGATGTAGCTCGTTGAGTACTGTGCAGCTTGTTGGTGATATGCAACTGTTCATTTCATGACAGTAGATATTGTATTCATTTCGGTTGCAAATCTAGTTTTATATTCAGTTTTTTCTCTCCTTTGGTTGCAATTTTAACGTATTGTACCAAGTTTTTCTGTCAGTAAACAGATTGGTTTCTTCAAAATCCGAGTGTTAAGTCTCATTTAATATCCATTAGCTCTTATTTGACTAACAGATCGATTATATCTAATCGTAAGGTATCTCGTGTTTGAAAGCCATACCCTTTCCTTGTGGTGTCAAATTCCGCAGTTCGTTCTATTCGAGGTCAGTCATTGCCATTATTTTATTGAGATTTATCGCCTACTATCATCGTGACCAAATTCACTATTGAAAATTTTAAATAAGAGAAAAAGAAGAGTTCACAATATTGATGTCAGATATGTTAAAACGTTTTCTTTGTTCTGTGCTAATTCTTTACACTGCAAAGCTTTGGTGTTCTTATTTTTCACATCATCAGTTTCGTTCTAGAGGAAGGTTGTTGTCTGCGAATACTACACGCTTTAAATAATAATTATAATAATGATAATAATTTTGCTTACGAATTTGCGCAAGTTGGAAAAACAGCTCACGAAGGGGATTTAAGCAACGAGTAAGGAAAATCCCACATTATTACAGACAGACAGATTTATTTTTAGTGGTCATTTACACTGCATCGATAAATAACAGAGTGCATGTCAAATGGATACAGAAAACATGAATCAAATTGTGCTTCTTTGTGCTAGGCCTAAGAAAATACGCTCACACTCGCCAGGTTTGCCAAGTGCGACAAGACTGGATTCGTTTGGAGAAACTGTGTGAAATAATATAGAGAAGATGGAAAAGACCTGTAGGTATGTCAGTGGGTGTGAAAGATTGGTCAAATATAAATAAAATGAACGTTAAACATAAAGTAAACAAAGATCATGTTTTTACGTTAGTAACACTGAATTACTCACTCGTTAAACTTGCAAGTATAAAATATACATACATACACAATGTAAGGAGTTGAGATCTTGGCGTCTTATAATTGAAGTTGAAATCGATAGTACGGAGACCATAATTATAAGATGAAAATATGATCATGAACTGAACTGTAAAATGAGGAATGATATCATGCGGAGTTCGTGCTTGATGTTGTAAAGATCTCAAGATAACTATAAAAATGGCCAGTGCGCCCTCACTTAGTAAGGGATGTGACGAATTTCCTGATGACGATTCATTATCTACTGTACCACAGAGAGAGAAAGCGAGAGAGAGAGAGAGAGCATTTTCAGTTAACACGTTAACCGCCATACAGCAATTCACCAATTTTCTCCTGCCGCCATGACTTCAGAGCTGTATCCTCCTAGCATATTGTTGGCAGTGATTTAAGATGCACACTACTTAATTGTTTAGTAGAGCAGAAGGGTAAGGGAGTGTAAAAACCATGAGACACATGTGGTTCATAAGGCAACGTGTATACATTTTCGTTTCCCTATCGCCAAGTGAGCCACCGGTGGATCAAACATGAATTGGCCACTGGTGGTTCATTTGGCGATGCTTGCTATACGTTGCTCATTCGTCATATACTTTGTACACCGGTAGTACACACTATAACAATCAATTCTAATTGTTAACTATTTTACAAAGCTACACACACACACACACACACACACACACACACATATATATATATATATATATATATATATATATATATATATATATATATATATATATGTGTGTGTGTGTGTGTGTGTGTGTGTGTGTGTAGAGAGAGAGAGAGAGAGAGAGAGAGAGAGAGAGAGAGAGAGAGAGAGGATACAAGCAACTAAACATTTGGTGAATTACATAATAACTTTACAAATAAATAAAAACTAAGTGAAACCTAATATTTATGCTATTTTATTTGCTTTGTACTGTAGTTATAATCACTATTTTACATAGTCACTGTTTCTTACTAAATAGAATTTCATATGTTTATACACTGCATGATACACACACACACACACACACACACACACACATATATATATATATATATATATATATATATATATATATATATATATATATATATATATATATATATAATATTTCTTATTTTAGGAACAGAATGGAGGCCAATCGCTTTTATGGGCATGCAGAATCACAATCAGATTATGACGATGATTACAGCTTTTATACGAATTCAAATTCCTCCCTTAGTGACTCTGATTATAACTTCGAAAACAAAGAAACTAGCAGCTACGGTGAATCAGATGATGATGATACAGAGGACGATAACATTTTGCCACCAATGACTTTTGTATCAGATGTCCAACAACAATCATCTGAATCAATTGGAAACACTGTATGGCAAGATACTGTTGTTCTCCCTAGTAACTTTGCATGTACAGCTAGAGAAGAGAAACATTACACTTTGCCATCCACCTCAGATGGAGAAATTCTTCCAATTGATGTTTATAAGCTATTTGTTACTGATGAGATTACTGATTTGATAGCAGTTGAAACTGGTAGATTATATGATACTACTGTAGCATTGAAACCTGTTGCTAGGCATTCTAAGATGAAAGCTTGGAAATCAGTAACCAAAAACGGCAGTGACAAGTTCTTTGGTATTTTTATTCTAATGGGTTTGAACAAGCAACCAACCAGTTACTGAAGTAAGAGCAAAATGTATGGAGTTGATTTTATAAAGAAAACAATGGCTAGAAATAAATTTGAGTTGATCTTACGTTTTCTACACTTTGTTGAAAACAGTCTCTCCGATGGAACCGATAGGCTCTTCAAACTGAAGGTATAAAGATTGGAAAGGAATTTTCACCCATTGGTGGAAAAGATCACTTTATGTTTTGATTGATTAGGAGGGAAATGTAGAGAAGTGAGGAAAAGATGCAGAAGATGTAATGAGTTAATTAGTAAAAATGAAGGAAGCCAAGTTGCAGCACGCAAAGCAAGGAGAGTAAAGACTGTGTGCGGTCAATGGGAAAGCAAACCGAATTTATGCCCCTCATGCTTTGAAAGACTCCATTCAGAAGAGTTATAATGTTACTAGGATATATGTAAAATGTGGTATATAGCTAGATATACTTATGGTTTTCAGATATGGAGCTTTTTGCTTACTTTTTTGCATGATCACATTATCATAAATAAGACCTAATTTTTTTCCTTTATAGTTGAAAAGAATTTCTTTTGTTTTTTTACTTTCATAAAATTTAATCATTAAACTTTGATTTGAATGCATTCTATGGTATTTCTAACCCTTTTGTAAACCTATAAAACATAGAAGTATACAAAATAAAAAAAACAAAAAATGTACCACCGGTGGTACATATGGCCTTTAAGTCTTTTTCACAACGTACCACCGGTGGTACACATGGCGCTTAACGTGTTAAGAATGCTATGTCAGTTCTCGGGCGTTATCTTTATGAGTGATTTTTATACTTGGGCGGTGGTAATGTTTAGCCTAAACATCATTTTTCACTATTGAAAACAGAGCAGTGAATTTTCAAAGAAATACATAAACCCTTCTCCATATTGTTGAGCTTTAAGTATTTTATTTATAAGCGATATCTCCGTGCGGAGCTCTTTTGTAGAATTACCGTCTTCTGCAAGTAAAGAACCAGTCTCAACGGATGTTGCGTAAAATCTTATGACCAAACACCGTGGAGAATAATAAAGGACAACAGGTTCAAACCAGTTTTAGTTTATAAATAAATGCAGTATCATTGGGATAGAGAAAAGCCTTGTGTGCGCGACCATGAACTCCGTCGTCATGCTCTTTTATCTACGAATAACCAGAGGCCCTACGAATAACGCAAGCAGCAAAGAACGCTCCTTGACTCCTTTGTCAAGGAATTAGTCTTTCGTAAGGGGTAATCTGCGTCATTTTATTTAACGATCAAGGATGCTGAGACCTCTGCATTACGTACCACGTATCTGTACAGGCGGCCACCACATGATCATGAATCACCATGAAAAGCAGCTTTTGTCTTTCAGCAATGGCCTCGTTTTCATTATGATAACGATGACGCAAACAGCGGGCTTCCAGTTCCCTTGAAAAGATTACATTTGTTGTAAATTGCAGCTCTGCGACTTTCTCTGGAATTCAAAATAAACAAAAGCAAAACTTTCGATTCAGCTGTTGGTATACGTTGTCACAAGCCGGATTTGGAAGGAAGCCAAATAATCTCCACATTGTCCTCTCCCTTATGTACCCTAGTACCACGAACCCATCTCTTAGAAATAGTATCAAGCAAACTGCTGAAATGAAAAAACACCACTGTGATATGACTGAAGTGTTGTCGATTTTTGTCTTCCTGACATGAATTGGGTGTGAGATTTGCTAGTACTAAAACTTATACAATTTTATCAGCAGTTAGTTATGCTAGGATGATATCGTATCGAAAGATTAACATGTATATAATTGGGCAGAGCCTGGGTATAATTCCTTAAGAATGTAGTAAAAATGAAGACAAATTCTTGTATTTTTACATCAGATTAATGCTAAGACAGTCTTTATGATAAAAATGCGCAATGCATGAGGACATTTATTTGTGATGGCTTTCATTATATATATATATATATATATATATATATATATATATATATATATATATATATATATATATGTGTGTGTGTGTGTGTGTGTGTGTGTGTGTGTGTGTGTGTGCATCCACGTGATCTTCAGATGATGCAATATGTACTCGTGAATTCGAGCCAGCATAAATTGAATCAGTATAGCTTTTCAGCAATTTACAAAATACTGGAGGTTAACGCACGACGAAAAAAAAAGATGTTATGAATTCCCTTTTTGTCATTGGGCTCTGCGTCGGTAGAAGATAATTACAAGTATTTTTTTCTTATCAGGAGCTCACTCTCAGGGTTCATTGTTTGCTATACGAACCCTTACAATATCATATCATCTCCACTTGAATCCGTCCGTCTTCATCTTAAGTCATCTTTATGCAATTTACCAATCTCGGTTCGTTAGGAGTAGTCCTAATTCTGATAAACTAGAAACATTCCGTAACAGGATTTTTATTATTATATTTTACTTACATTCTCACGAAAATATGAAAAGTTTACTGGGAGTTAAAGTTTCAAATTAGTTTGCGCTAGTCAGTTATCATGAGCAATTTACTCCGCCCTTCTCGTTTCCTCGTCCTAGGCAAATTAATGTCGTGTTCCTTCCTACCCCAAGGGAATATTTCGTTCCTTCCTCTTCCTTACTGTAATGCGGTTACCACGATACAACAACTTTTGTTTCCTTGTTGTTTTGCTGTTGTTATTCATTGCGATTCGTAGCGTAGGCTCAAAAGACTATTCAGTAGAATGTAGGCTACTTATTGTACCTTTACTCTTGATAATGGAGGGTCAACCTCCTCAATCATCGCTCTCACGGTTGACTGTTTCCAGTCAGTGGAATCAGATATTTTGTCGCAAGTGAATTGATTCAAAAGTTTTTATATCTTTTATTTTATTTTTTTTAAGTCTAAAGCACAAGGACACGCCAAAAACCTTGGGCGTGATCAACAACTGTATCGGTTGTGAACAGAGAGTTTCAAGATTTTCATGTATATTGTTATTGTTTTCTGACATCTTCAAGGACGAGCAACACGAAGTAACCTAAAAAGTTATTAAAGGTGTGTTTTACTATAAAGTAACAGCATTTACAAAAACAGAACACTCGATACTAAAATGTTGACTTGAAGCTGATGACAATTTGTTCAAGAGAAGAGAGGGCATGGTTGTTGTTCAAGGACAATCGTGTGAGCCTGATGAGTCCATCAGGAAATGCAAGCCTGTCCTTGGCCATACTTCGTTTATCCTTATTTTTTGCATGAAAAGACAAGGAAATCCAAGTTTTATACTTGACTGCTCAAGTGCCTAAAACGAGCTTATTGTGAAGGCACCGGAATAAATCGGTTCGACATCAAACTGAAAATTGTAGATATTTTCTCCCTTCATATTTTTAAGATATTTTCAGGATTTAGACTATATTCATAACCCATGATAAAAAATGTATAATATTTGCTAGAAGGACCATCACATTAAATTCTATGTGAAATTTTCACAGTCATCTTGATTTGTAACTTTTTAACATGTCCATAAATTCTTGGAGATTTAACGTTTTATTCCTAATAATCCATAACAAAACAGTTACTTCCAAGCAACAGGTCTTCGGCAAAATTTCGTTCTTTTTTTACAATTACTTTAGAATGATTAAATTCAGCTTCTTGCATAACAGCTACAGAGGGGTTACTTGTCATGCTGCCAAAGAAAGTTTCGTGACCTCTACTTAGAGAGGCCATGAAACATTCTTTCAGGACATCTCTGAGAAACTTTTAAAATTTCAGTAGAATGCAACTACAACAAATTATAATTAAAGCATACCGGCAGTTTCATTCGATTGTAGACTGAACATACGACAAATAAAGATGGGTATAATTAAAACTCCAGCTCAATAGAATAAAATCACTATCAGTCGAAGCTGTACAGTACAAAGCTTTCAATTCATCCAATACAGCCGTTTATCCATCATCAGGAATGAAATCCCTGATGCGCAAAAGGCCTCCAAGACGAAGAAAAAGAAGGCCGACTACCCTGAGCCTTCCTGAGAGAACGGCGGTAAGAGAGAGGGAGAGAGAAGTGGGGGATTGGCTCATCGACTGAAACTCCTCACTCCTCACCAACAAAAGGGGGTAGGAAAGTGGGAGGGATGAGGGGGTGGGGCTCCTCCTCAGCCTCAGAGACTAGAGCCAAGGCACAGAGCAGTACAAGACCAACTTTGCCCGGAGACAGCTGTAGCGCACTCAGTGTAGTGTCGCAGCTTACGGGTTTGTTCTTATAATTCAGTTTTTTGTGCAGACTTATCGTTACCTTATCTTCACAACAGCCACTTGAGAAGATTCTGAAAACGTTATCGTCTAAGGTTCAAAAGACTGTCATTCAGACCGTAATCGACCGCTGTCACCCACTTCATAACAACACCGTTGTGACCACCCTCCGGTTTCATCCATCAGTACCATGTTTGCCAGGACAGTGAGTATCGGCTGTTGCAATCCTTTTATTATTTATTATATGAAGTGATAGCTCATTATTACACGTCAACGTATATGTGAATGCCCGACGTACATTTTTATAATATAATGTTGTAGAATTTCTAAGCTAAATAGGATCTGGAGCTTTTGATTTTGCGTGCTTGTTAGGTTATCTACAAGGCTTTTAATTTTTTTTCTGACAGTTACTTATCAGACAAGCAAGCAGATATGATTGAACCTGGTGACCTTTGCGAGTATTTGGGACATTGGCTATGGCCTGTGACAGAAAAAAAAAAACTTGAAAGGCCAGAACAGTCCAGGTGCTTCTCCGTCGTCAGTCTAGCCTATTACAGAACAGTAAACTTATAATTATAATTATGGAAATTAATACAATCTTGCTTAATATTAGTCCTTGAATGACGACTATACACGGACAAACCTAAAGCAAGGTACTGTAATATAGGATAAACGAAAAAGAATTATGTTATGGTGAAATATAAAACAGTGCTGGTCTAAAATATATAGATGTCAAGTGAAAATATATTTCCATTATGGTAATGTTATGTAATCAAGGTGGACAGTAGCCTATGCTGTCGAAAGGAATTAGTCACTTTGGGATTTATTTTTATAACCCCCCCCCAAAAAAAAAAACACAAGTGTATGGTGGTCCCATTGTGAGAGAGACATTGTGGTGCTAGGGAGTGTTGCACTGACGCTATAATTAATGCATTAGCGGGGCAAGCAATGTAGGTAACAGAATGAGGAAGCGATCACCCCGTCAGTGGTGGCATTTGTAACTGTAATTAACCCGTTTCCATAATGATAGGGGACTCATCCATAGGAAGAACAGCACAAATACAGAGCGACATTTCAGTTTTAAGTGCTGAATTGTTGATAAACACCTGTTGCAGAATTTCAACATCATCAAGTACATAACCCAAACAGAAGGCTGGGAGTCTTTCCTGTTGAGGTAAATTGGCTTTATGCCAGTGTGGGCTCTGGCTTGTATGCAGTGCATTGAACCAGCTTACACACTGCCATTTACCTTTTATCTTGAAGCACTTCTTTGAAGTTGAGGATTTCCTTTCTCCCAGTCTCCCTCTCAGCACTAACGAAACTACTTTAGAAACTTCACCATCCTATTGTCCTCCATTTTTTCCACATGACCATACCATTTCAAAACATTGTTCACTCCTTTTACCAATACTGTATCAATCATTTTTCCATTTGAGATACCCACATTTTTTACCCAATCATTTTTTCTAATGATCCAAATATGTCAACAGCTTCTACTTTTTTCTCTTTACATCCACACTTCCATGAGGGAAAGTTGACTTAACAATCCCTTCACATACTCCCACCCTAGTTTTCTTGGTCTCTTACTTATGTAGCCTATCCATTTGAGAATTAAAATTTTAATATCTTATACTGTACCAATAAACTACTTAACCTACACTATTTTAACCAATCTGGTGCTTTAAATGCCAGAAACAAGCAAAGGCATCATTAGTCTGGGAACTGGCTAATATTGGATTCCTCCATTATCTTGTAATTACTTACCTGGCTGTGCAGTAGAAGTCTTTTGAAGATGAAATTGTCCTATTTTTTCCCAAGGTTTGTTTATACAGTAGTGTCATCATGCAGTCTGAAGTTAAGGAAACATGACATTATACATGCAAGCATCTGCTTGTAGACAAATTAGTACCTTGTAATAAGGGACAAATAGCCTATGAATAATGAATTAATGAATTCATTGAGTAGCAAGTTTTTAGCAACAGTATTATTGACTATGAAATTTAGTATGAATTATTTCAGCAGTTTTTTTTTTTTTTTTTTTTTTGCAAATATGTTCTTCCAGATACAGGAAGGATGATTAGGCTTCCACCTTCATTAGAATAATGTGGAAATAAGAGGGGTGTTTAATAAGTAATACAACATAATTTTTTTCTTGGCCAATTTTCTTTAAGAAAAATTTAGTCTTGTGTGTGGCATCCTTAAACATTCCCGCGCTATGTCGTATATTTTCAATTTCCGACAGATGACAGCACTACTTTGTACTCAACTATTAAAATGGTATCTGTGACTGAGGTACGTTCTAAACAGGCAGTAATAAAATTCCACTTGGCGGGAAAGAGACAGCCACAAATATTCACAGACGCTTACAGAATGTCTACATAGACCTGGCAGTGGATAAAAACACCGAGTCACTGGGCAAAGTATTTATTGGCATCAGAAGGACAAGGAAATGTGATTTCTCACACCCAGGCCTGCCTCACACAAGTCTGCACACCCACGAGGTGATCGGAAAACTTCAGTGTACTGTTCTTCCTCATCCAGCCAATGGTCAAGATCTCGCTCCTGACTTCCATCTCTTTGAATCTCTCAAGGATAGACCCTGCAGGAAGCACTACAGCAGTGATAGGAAGTTGGCTGAGAGACAGACCAGTAAAGTGGTACCATGAAGGACACAGGCTCTGATATTTAGGTGGCAAAAGGCCATAGACTTGAATTAAGATTATATTGAAAAACAGAGTTTTGTAGCCAAAGAATTGGGGAACAATATGGTGTATTTAAACTCAGAATAAAAAAAACCTGATTTGAGGAAAAAAATGTTGCATTACATATTGAATACCCCTCGCATTGGCAAATCCCTGAGGAATTTCACTGTAGCATGTAGCTTAGTTATGTAAATATTTTGAGAAGTCAAAAGGATAAAGACCTTTAATATAATGATGTGGTCATTCCAGAATTACAGACAAATCAGGGTTAGAATTAGTCTGCCCATTTACTCGTTTTGTACATTGGATGGTCTGCTGATTCAGGCTACCAAAGTAAAAGAGCCGAGTACTGATAATTGTATTAATGTAGTAAAGAAAATGATCTTTGACCTTGGTGTTTATCTGAAAGTGGCCCCTGGTCTTATCATTCTGTTACCTAGATAATGGCTGATGACAATCACTAAAATTATCTCCATGAAATTTCAGAAGATTCTCTCGCCAGTCTTACAATGCTTCGGTTCATATTACGTGCAGCTATACGCTTAGGAGGAAAGGTGAAGTTTTAGTATTTGAATTGTAATGGAATAATTTTCTGAATTTTATTGTAATGGAACAAGTCCTTGTACCTCTAATTCTTAGTATTAGCACTGCATCAAGCAATTGTTTACGCGAATCCGGCGTACGGTATTTGCCTAATTAGCTACAGTGCATTCAGTTAATGTGAGACTTTTTAACAGTATTTTTGCACATACTACACAAAGCTTGTGTTTTCATACACTGTTCTTCCAAACTGTATGTTGTAACTGTACTACAGTAATGATTTCAGTGTATCCAAAAGCCTGGATGGGCCCTCAGGGATGCTGTAAAATACCCATGTAACCCACACTGTATAAACAGTCGCTTCTTAAAAAATACCAAGTGGTACCTCCCCCCAACAAGAAAGCATCCGAAAACCAGCAGAACTTACTCATACATATTATCATGGAGGATTTTGTCTTTTCACCTTAGCATCTATATAATAATGTGAAATTTTTTGCAGTGAAGGTGTTAAGATGTTACCTGTTTAAATTATTCAGAGAAATACAGTAATGTAGAAACGTTCAGGCCTGATATGGTTTTACAATAGAAAAGCGTGAGAACGACAGTGCCTAGAAGTTGCTAGAAAGTCTTGTGAATTTATTCATGAATTCATTAAATGAAGCATATTTGTACAGTAAGTAATCATTAGAGACTTAATGTAAGAAACCCTATGAGGCGATTTTGTCTTGAGATTAGGCCCAGATTTACATAGAGTAAAATGCATTAAATTTATGGTGTATACCTGAAGGGGAAGTAGTTCAAGTTTATATTAATTAATTTTTTTTTTTTGCAGATGCGTGTGTTACACATTAACATCTGTGTCTTTTTGGTGGCGTTTTCTGTCATCCATGCCCAGCAGAGCAGTGGGTCTATTCGGCCCTTCATGTCAGGAGGAATTGGTAAGTAATAATCACTTTTTCTTATGTTAATAGCAGCCAAGGATGTTGATGCTGTAATTATTTGAAGACTTCGTTAACAACTATTATATAAAGCAATAACAACTACCAGCACATTGCAAGGCAGTCCATATGCAGTTGATATAATTTTGTTACAGTACAGCATTTGCTACTTTAGATGGAAGTGAAACATTGCTGTGCTGTTATATTACTGTTGTGATAAGTGTAGGCCTGGTCTTCCAGGCGCTCGTGCCCCAGCTGAGATCACTCCTGTAAGTGCCAAGTCTGGGAAGTTTCTGGATCATGCAGAGAAAGGAAAGGACGCCAACAGTAAAATGTTCATGGACTTGATGAAGGAACATTTTGATTTGTCAATGGATTACCTCTTGACAGTAAGTGCAACATTGATTTTTTTTATTTTTTTTTTTTTTGTATTTGCTAATTCCAAAGGAGTTGTTATGCTGTGTTACTAACCATCAGAGGTTTGCTAAAGAGTTAGCGTATCTTAAGCATTGAAATAAACTGTGCAATACTCAGGAGTTGCTTCCATTGATTTGTTGCTCAAGCACCAACAAAAGTACTTATAACATAAAATTTGTTTCAAATATACCATAACTTTTACCTACTAATAATGTAGGCTATCTCTGAGAAAAGTTTTTACTCTGGTCTGGTTAAACTGGCATAAAACCAGTCACCTTTGCAATGCAGGTATCACTATCCATGTTCAGTTGAAGTTTAAATTGGGTATGGTTATTTTTGGTAAATACCCACAGAATACTTTTAGGATATTTGCTTTATAAGTTTTAACCCTTTTTGAAGGTATGATTGAGATTTTGCCATGATAATTGGTAAGTAAAAGCTACAAAGTATTTATTAGATATAGAATTAGGGTTGGAGAATGTATAGTGCAGGGAATATTGAGGTTGTGGAGAATAAATAGTAGTTATGTTCATCCATTTTTATGTAGTTTTCACTATTTTTGTTTATTTTAAACATTTGGGTTTTGCTTAATTTAATAATTTATGTAGATTAACTTGTTGCTGCTAAAAACAAGTTTAATTCTAAAATAGTTATGATTGTGGTATAAGTTTAGGTAATAATTTTGTCAATAATAAACAGTATAAATTCATGCACTCAAGTCAATACGCAATTTT
Organism: Macrobrachium rosenbergii; assembly: GCF_040412425.1. NCBI lineage: Eukaryota > Metazoa > Arthropoda > Malacostraca > Decapoda > Palaemonidae > Macrobrachium > Macrobrachium rosenbergii. The sequence goes on from NC_089768.1 coordinate 32,945,931, forward strand.
TTTTGCAGAGCAAACAGTTCGCCAGCCAGTATGTTCAGCGCCCAGGCCTTGCAAAGTACATGAGTGAAGCTAGTAGCCGTCAGTGGGAAGAAGGAATGGACATCCTCAAAAAGTTCTTACAACGTGGAGGAAGCATCAGTGACGTTAACTTCAAGCCTGCCTTCAAAATTGAAGGAAAAGTTAGTGATCATATTCCTTGATATGTTATTGTATTGTTCAGTGTGTTGCATAAAGGAGTTTAAACACTGAAAGGAAAGTGATAACGTTGTGAAAATTTAATTACCAATTCTTTCATAGGTTTTGAGTGAGGTTTAAATATTTTTTTCCCATGCAAATGCAAGCCCTTATATTTTACATCAGTACAAGCTCTATTTTATAAAACCATAATTGTCGGTTATATACGTACATTAACCCAGGTGGAAATTTAAAAACAGGTCATCTGCCCCATGAGATGGAACCCCATCACTCACCATCAGATATTTTGAGTGACCTGTGCTTGCTTTTTCTAGAGATAATAGTGGAGTAGATAAATATTAGCTTTCATCAAGTTATGTATCCGTATGATATTGTGTTAATCATTTTATCCATTTTGGAAATAACAGTAAAGTATTTAATTTTTGGAAGGAGAGTACTCCAATGGTAGTTTCAGACAAGTAAAATTAGCATTGGGAATTATGGTAAATATTTTTTCATCAGTAATAATATTCTTGTACTATATGTGTAAAATATCAAGTAATGTTTGCTTTTTTATATTAACTTTATAATAAATTAGTGATTGTTATTTTTAATGAAATTTCCTTTTTATTTTTTTTTTTATTTTAGCCTGAGCTGAGTGGGACAGACACTGAAGGCTACATCCAGACAATGAAATCAATGCTGGAAGACTCTAAAGAACTGGCCATGGATATGAATCAATTGCACCACCTAGCTGGAAAGATCACGGATAGAGGTGGCGATGCTGAGGTAAGTGCTCTTCAGTGAAAAGTGGATGACACTTCATTTACTTAGAAATTTGATAAGGGAATTTAGTTAGGCTCCATCATTTTCACTTTAAATAGTTATGATACTTTAGTTGTTTGTAACTTGTAAGGCAATAGCACAACAGCGAATATCAAGTCTGAAATTCTGTGTAGTAGGTAAAAACTGTCACTACCAGTGAGTGACATTATTCACCTGGTGGTCCAGGTAGCACGCCAAGACCAAAATTACTTGATGGTAATGATGATACACAGTGATGATAATCTATATAGTGAAGTGTTGTATTGTAAATATTTTTTCTGGAGCTAGAGTATTTTCATAACCAAAAAGCTCAGATAAGTACTGTACACTTGATGCCTGAAGAGAAAAAAACTTGGTGTGAATTACTTTGCTTGCGTGAAAAGCCTAAAAGTAATATCTCTCAAAAGAGAGTGGATTGATACCTCTAGCAGCCTAAGTAGTCTGTATATTGTCTGTTTAAAGTTTAAGATGAAGCACTACCTTCTTGACCACTAACCTTGTTGATAGCATAATCTTTCTATTGGAGGACAGTTTGCTGTTAATTTTGGAAATTTGGAAAAAATGCAGTAAATTCTAACAGCAGAACTTCAGTACAGTACACAACAAAGATGTAAATAATTAATACGATACATTTCAGCTTAATAAAAAAAAAAAAAAGTCATTGTCCCCATGTTATATATACGTTATACAACACACATTAATAAAAATGACTTTGTTCCAACGGAAATACAAACCATTGCCTTTTATGTAGTTATTCATCAGCCCCAGCTGGAAGCGGTTGTAAGCAGGCTCTTTCTTTGCCTCAGGTTGAGTTTAGATGCTTTGCTGCTCTCTGACTGTCTATAGAGTTGAAAACATTAAGCAGTTGCATTGTTTTTGGTATTACAGATTCACAATCCCTTATCCGAAACTTTGGGCAAGCTGTGTTTTGGTTTTAGGAATTTTGGATTTCAAAACTGAAGCGTGCAACCATGCCTTTTTGGTAAATCACACTAGCATAATGTGCGAATTTCATTTTGATAGATTAATCTAGGCTAGGCTTGCTGTGCCCGTCCTAGTTTTGGTAGATTCCACTGATAATATTACATTTAATTTTGTTTTTAACTAAGCATATAAGAGGCGTAGAAGCTAAAGTTTAGTAGGCTAAATGCAAATAATCATACATTCAAGTAGGCTAACCAGACTTCTTGTGTGTCTAATAATTCATTACTATTTCTTATAATTGACAACCACTTAATATTTGCTGCAAAACTGGTATAAACAATAGCAAGCACTGAATCAAGAAACAGCTGTTTGCTGATTTTATTCAATGTAATTATCATTTGTTTATTAAGAGTTGCATTAAAGTTATTGTGTTAGGACTTACTCATTCTCAATGGTGACTTCCATAAGTAAAAATAAAATACATTTTTGTTCATCCTTCATGCAGTGGAGTCTTAAAGATTACCACTACATTTAAGCTGTAGGTTATAGCTATGACTGAATAAGACGAATAACATGCAGGCTGCAAGACATTTTGGAATACCTGTAGGCTAAAATGACATCCGAAAATTATAGTCACACACTTACTTTTAAATTAATTGCTTTTGTAAGTAAGGTAATTTGCATTTTTTAAACCCACCTCTGTTAATTTACAAAAAAAATATATCTCTAAATTGTTTCACCTAGCAACTAATAGCAACGAGGATGTCAGTAATATATATGACATCATAATACATGAATTATACTATACAGTATTATAATTGGATAGAGTAAGCAAAACAAGTTATAAAACCATTATCATTATGAATATAGCTGCAATGTTTGACAAATGCAAATGGATACTAGCACTACAAAAAAATTTAATTTTTATATAAGTAACTTACCAAGTAATTACATAGCTATAGTTTCTAACTAGTATGATGCTTAAATTCAAAATGTGAGTAATGCTTCGATTGTTTAGTGCAGATACGGATCCCTGTGTAGACATGTGGTGGTGATGGCGGTTTTCAGACGTATCTTGGCCTTTGAAGAGGCATGTCTTCCAGTTGTGGAGCGCCAGTAATTGGTGCCAAATGCTCTTCCAATCTAAGCTCCCAGCAGTGTCCGAGCACCCGGTGTCCAAGCGTCCACCTGTATCCCAGTGGCCGCTGAGCTTCCAGTGGTTACCAAGTGCCCAGTGGCCGAGCACCCAGCATCCGATTGTCCATTTGGTGCCAGCTGTCAGGCATCTTGCACCAACCTGCTAGGGCCTGGCGCCAGTTCCTCTTTGGCTCAGCGCCTGACTTTTTAAGAACATGCCGTTGTTCTGCCTTGTGCACCAGTTCCAATGACACAGGGATCAAGTCTACCCACAGACAAGGACATCTGTGTTTGAGTTTTATATAAGTAACTTACCAAGTATACTTAGCTAAGAATTTCTAACTTGACGGCAGCTTCAGTTTTGAAAATCACGGTAGCAATAATCTTTTATTCATGTTGGTGACAAACCCTGCCCACTTTTGGGGTAAGGGAGAGAGGAATAACTCTGCCAAGAGCTCCACTTTTGTTTCTGCCGGCTTAACAGCAACACAGTGTTAAGAGAATAGCTTGATTTTGGTCTTCAGCTTGAGATTCTTAACCTTTTGGTAATGTATTTTCGGCTGCGGTAGCCTTCGGCTTTTGTGTTTGAATTAGTTGACATTGTTTTTTCCTGATTTTTCACTTGTTCTCCTAGGAGATTTATTTTGACTTGATTAGCTAGTACTTATGTCAGACTAGCGCATCGAGCATTAGGTATTGCAGCAGAGGCTGCAATACTCACTTGGCTAAAGCATGTTATGACTCACACACTTTATATATGGCATGTAGAGGACAGTTTGTTCAAGTGATTTGACATGTGATTAATGCTGTAAACGGGATGAGAAAAAATGGAAAACTTTAGCTTCTCACCTATCTAAGTTAGAAAGGGAACGTAAAAGGAAAGCGACTCCTAGAGCTAAAGTTAAGTTAGCAACTCAAGACATGACTCAGGAATATAGTGAGTGATGTTAATATTCCTATTATCTCTTCTCCTGCTAAAGTAAGCTCTCCTATTTCCAGCCCTCTTCCTGTACCACCGATCTCTGCTCATGGGGAGCTTGAAGGGTACACGGTACCTACAGTAGAGTGCCCACCAGTTTTTCCTGCATAGGGTGGTGGTTTTTTATACACTATATTGTTTTTGTTTGGATAAGTGGAAAGTTCTAGGAAAAAGCAAACATGTACAGTAGTTCCTTGAAAGATTTTGTGTTTACCATGTTTTGCTGAAATATTTTAATTTAGATGGCAAACCAAAGTCCATTAGCTTTTTTAAAAATTTATCTGGGGTAATCAATTACATTTTAAGCACACTTTGACAAGCTGACAGGATCAGCCTAAAATTATATAATCTTCTTAATTTACTTGCTTATTTTAGGGTTTTCTTATTCTATTGCCATATTAAAAGATATGCCTTGCATATATTAAGGTAATTCTATCCAATATAAATATTTTTCAGCAATTGATACTCTTTAAATTTTTAAGAGCTCCTTTGTTATGTGTTGGTTCTTCCTTTGCAGATTGCTCATTACTTTGATGATAAGCTTGAGAAGGAAGCAGAAATTACCAGAGAGCTGGCTGGTCACATCAATACCCTTCAGAAGATGAGCACCTTGGGTGTTGCCATGCATATTTTTGACTCTGATCTGTAAATTTGGTCCACCACCTTTGTCATAAGCAAAAGAGGAGGAGTGACTCATGTGGTTAAGTACATGTTTATTTACATAGCATACACAATTAAGAAATTTGTTCCTCAGTAATTAACATCATGCTATAAATTTGGCTAATTTTTTGTATTTAAAGAATGGAGATTATGTACAGTACAAAGTAACTGAAAGAACTTGAAGAATTTCATTTTTGACAAATAGTATATTGTATTATATTGTAAGGAAGAAGAACATTTTTTTCTCTATGTGGATTACTCCTTTGTTCATAAGAGCTGTGGCCATCAAAGAATTTATGGTGGAATATATGAATAGTTTTCATTATTGTTTAGGCAGTATTAAACAAAGTATAAGAATGTAGGGTTTTGATTAGTTTTAGCATCACTAAACTTCAAGAGAGTTGTTGGATATTAAAAATCACTTGTATGTAACAGGTTTTTTAATATATTTTTTCAGCACTTACATTTTTTTTACATTTATTTGCCATAAAATTAACCTAACAAGGTTACTACAATGACTTGATACATATTTGGCAAAGTAGACTAGTATAACTGTATTGTCATGAAGACAAAATGCTCGTATTATAAATAATATCTACTTTAACTTGTGCTTACCTGATTAGACAGTAAGTGTTGTAGATCTTATTTCTTTTCAGAATATCCAGTGCTTTACTCAAATAAAGATTATAACATTCTGAGAGCATTAACTTGACATAAAGCTTGCATCTACAATTACAACAAAAATTCACTAGAAGTGCCAGGTACCAATTTTTTCCGAAGGCACTGAAGTGTAATTTTCAGAAAAGACTGAAACTGACAAAGATTTCCATGGCTTGAAATTAGAGAAAGAATGAATATAAAGTTTATAGGATATCCTATAAACTCCAATAAAATCTCTCGAGTCCTAGGAGAGACCATGTAAAGTCCTTCGTAGCTAACAAGGGAGAGTAACAAGGCATGACCTATTAAGTTTTTTGGTTACAGCAGAAGAGTACAGGTACCAGTGCAATGTTAAAAACTGTGAAGTAAGATGAAAATACTGTACTCTTAAATTTATATTTATAATTTCCTGTATTCGTTTTTACTTGGATACTGAAATTTGCATATGTTTAACTAGGTTTAAAGCACCATTTTTCAAATACTTACAGATCTTGCATTCACATCCAATACTTACAGATCTTGCAGTCACATCCAGTGTTAACTGCATATTTTATTTTCTGAATACAAGAAATCAGAAGCCCTAGAGTGCAGAAAGGAAAGCACTTTTTCTGAATTGTTCCCCTCTACAACCATAAAATAACAAAACAAAAAAAATACACTGAATACATACTAAGAGTCAGTTGTCTTTGTGGAAAAAATAAGTTCACAGATAACATATATAATCCTTACTGTGTAAAATTTAAATAACCATAGATAAATCTTGATGCAGTTAGATGTTTCTGAGGCAGCAACTTTATGCAATTTGAAAAAAAATTTTTCCTTGAAATCAGTAGATGAAATGCAAAGGGAACCCTGCAGGCCAGCTCTAATGCAGATGGTTTGTAATGCATATGAACTTCATAAGAAAACTTTATTCATACAGTAACTCCTCAACTTACCAGGTACTTTGAGGGTTCAGCTTTCTGGAAACAAAAACCTACAGTATACCTGCACGTGGAACATGCAAGATATCAACTACCATCATAAAGCTCTATAAGTAAAGAGGTCTGATAAGTTGATGGGTTACTGTACCAGATATTCAACATGATGCTGAAAAGTTAAAGACTTAAAAAGAAAAGTTAGGGCACTACCTGTCAGTTTCTTTGGCCTTCTACATATGTCTGTTGAATTTTTAAAATTTCCTTTGTATTGTGATACATTGGGAAGAATATAATCCTTTTATTTGACACTTGAGCAAAGCAGGAGCAATATTCATCAAATAAAGAGTAAGCTCCCTTTCTCCCTTGAAGTCAAAGTCTGATGCAGGTGAACTTTTTAAAGAACATACAAAAGAAATGATGACACCATTACTGAAGTACCAACCTTTGGTTAGTGGCTGTGGAGATATGCAAATTGTAATATGATGAAATCTAAAATACTGAGTAAAAGTTCTTTAAGAATATAATTTCTGTAACAAATTTTTGAAGTACTTTTAGAACTGATAAACCCTGAAAGGTGCAACAAGATGCTGCTACATCTTTAAATTGTATGACCAATCACATAAAACCTTGCATATATTTCAAAAGCATGTTCACAATATAGTTCTATAATTCTACACTATATCATTAAATAACTTATATACAATTCTCTTGTACTTATGTGTAAAAAGTCTTGGTTCTTGTTTTGTTAAAAGTACTTTACACTGAATATATGGGTACTTATATCCATTTCTAGATAAGCAACTCCAAATACAATACTGTAATGACTGCTATATTCCTAGCACCTTTAGTTGCCAGCAACCTTCATGGTAAGTCACTCATCATGGTCACAGACAACAGAGTACTGCACTATAATGCACTACACTTCAGTGGTAATTGATTATGTCCCTTTCTTGTTCATGTCTTAAACTGCCTTTCACTGATACAAGTGAAAGCTTCCCATGACACCTTGATTTATCATTTTCACTAATCATGGTACCATGATTTACCCTATTTCTTGTAATGGGCAGAAAGTATCACTATAACTGAGGAGTGCACAAAGCAAAACAATATTCTGTGAATGCCATCCTTGTGATGAAAGACCCAACTTATTTTATAAATACTAATAACTTAAAGAGCTTGCAGTTCTTTCAAGATTCCTTTTTCTTGAGGTATTCACGTGGAACAACTCCAGACCGACCTTTAACTGTTGCCTTCCACCAGCCAGAGTGACCTGCCATTTCATGCACCAGGATGGGGTCCCCTCTATTGAAGCTCAATGCTTGGTCGATTGTTGCTACGAAGGCGAACTTGGCTATGTACCATTCTGAAACAAGAATTTACTTTCAAGTGTTTAAAGGAGACTAGCAAGACTTTTAAGTACACATGCTGTACAAGTAATTCAGCCCAAGTTACATTTCAGAACAGTACTGTGATTAGAAGATAAGAAAATAAACTGTATGCACAACTATTCTGCTGGCCAGAATTACAAATCAGGAAAAGCAAGTCAAACTATGCTAGCAGCAACATACTGACAGTGGAAATAAATTTCACAGAGCAAAACAGAAAGTTCTTTATTAGAAGGCAAGGAAAAAAAAAAAACTTGGAATATAGAAGTCACCATTTCCAATTTTGAATGTTGGATATAAGGTCTAAGTTATACTTCTTGAAAATATCTTAACCTGTACTGAAGTTTAGAGCATTTGAGAGAACAACTACAAGAGCATAATATCCCTGTCTGAAGTGTGAAGTGATGAAAATCAAATGTTTAAACTTGAAGGAATAATAAAATATATTTTCAGTTCAGGTATACAAAATTATTAAAAGTGTGTAATTCTTATGCAATTACAGCAATTCATACCATTAATTACATTTCAAAAAATATAGATTTAAAAACCATTGTCAATTATGAATTGGACTTTCAACACTGGAAGAAACAGTGCTTGGAGAAAATTAGGCACTGGTGCTCGCCATTACTAGAGTTGTTTCAGAGGTACATAATCTGACAAAGCAATTTATGTCATGTGTGAGAAATGCTTATAATGTGGGGTTTATTTGCTCCTTCCTTGCTTTACCATTCACTTCAAGCTTTGCTTTAAGGTGGAGGCTTTGAGCCATCAAAGGAGAGGAGGGAGAAGTTATATGAAAATGGTAAAGATCTCTTTCTTACATAAGATTTTTCATAAATGCTTTTCATATAAAAAATACAAACCACTGTCATTTTGCAGCAAATTGTATACAAGGGGTGGAGACTGAAGAAGCAGCGCAATGGACAAGCTGAAACCACTAAGGAAGAAGTACAGTGCACCTAAGCATGTCACATTACCAAGCAGCCTGAGGATGTAATTGGGCCTAGGTTTTGGGGTGTGATTTAATTATCATCTTGAATTTGGTGGTATTCTCAAATTTGGTTAGGCCAACCTTAATGGGGTATTTCACCTGAGGTTAGCAAGTGGAATCACACTGACGACCACAGTACTTTGCAGGTTTGCCACTAAAAGTGTTGAAGACAAGCAAGATAACAGTACGTCATCTGCTTGGTGGAGAATGACCTATTCCTCTATTCCTTGCACAACCACCACGAACTGGTCAAAAAGTAAATGTATAAAGGTACCTGTCAGGTAGTCGTTTCAATTCAGACGTGAAATCAACAACTACTAAAGTTTGGCTCTATACTGTGGACATTTTACACCCTATTTTGGAATAGAAGTACTTTGAAAGAATGGTATTAGCACCAATTATTCTCACCAAGGATGTTGTTGTCTGAAAAAAGATAGCATTAGATTCTAGGGTTAAAAGTTTGCTGTAAAGTAGGGTACAGTTTAACATTATCATTATTATTCAAAATGTGCAAGCATTCATAAGGAACAAATCTAATTATTTTATTCAATAAAGTATACGCAAACTTTCAAATGGAGCAGACCTAAAATGACCAACCTCTTGCAAAGGAACTTCCACGAAGTTGAGAATGTATGTGTAAATGACAGAAAACATCAAGAAGTGAATTACAAATACAGGTATAATTACAAACAAATATTTATGTACAAAATCAGAAAAAAGTCAAAACATCTAAGTAAGCTGTCCTGACTTCAAAACTTGACTGGCACAGGTTATTTTGTCAACATGGTAACTGAGGAGTTATTCTGATTGGTTAAAGCAATATTACAGCCTCACTCAAACTTTTGAGTATAACATCTAGTTACAGTATGAGCAATGGAAGACCACTGGTATTAAGATGCATGAAAATGTGGTAAATCAACAAAATGAGATAAAGTTGTCTTCCAGAAAGAGTAGCAAGCTGACTAGTTCCTGGTGATCCTCAATGTGTCATTTCTAGATTCCTTCATTTTCTGCCTTGTTTGAAAATGACAACCATCTCATAGGTGTGTAAGGCTGTACTACAGGGTTACAGATCTGCAAGTACCTAGAGTTATGCCAGTACAGATGCTGAGCATTTTCTTATGATCTTGGCACTGCCCTGTTGGTCAAGTAATTGGGGTAAAGGTGAGGTTCTAGATAGATGTCCTGACTTACCTACACAACTGGCTTGTTTGGGATGACACCAAAATAGTTGCCACAACATTTAATCTATTTAAAGCTCCTGATAAAGTTTGGGATGAGTGAAGAGAATAATGAAGCTTGGTGTATATCCTGCTCAAAAACTAATTTTGATGGACTCATGTCAAGCAAAAAAAGTTCCTCACATATTGCCATTTCCTAAAAGTACTACTGAAATGATACACTTCAAGTTTCCTAAAATAACTGAAAAAGCTACTGTTCATTTGCACCAGACGCTGCAGCAAAATCTCTCATATAGGCAAATAAATAACTGATCACTATAGTCTAGTGGAAAACTGAAGATTTTTGAAGAAGCGTGTTTTGCTTGATAACAGATGTTTTATTGTTGATTATAGTACTAGGGGTCTCCCTGGACATATTTAAGCTGGGTGACATTCTGAAACCCTTGGGCAAAATTTTTTATAGCCAAAATTCAAAATGGCCGACACCGCCATAAGGAAAATCTTAAATTTGTGATATCTAAGCTTCTAACTGACCTGGAAACGTGATTTTTGTAGCTAAATGTATGTTTTAGGAGAATTATGAGACACCAAGACAGGTCATGATTATGATTCATTAAGTCATTGTACATATTTTGATGATAGAGGCTGAAAATTGGCCCAAATTCTTAATCGAACTGTTTGCATGTTTTTCATAGTAGTTACAAATTACATAATAATTGTTGATAGTTTGATGGTGGTGGCATACATTAAGTTCCTTGTCTGTCTTATTTCAGATGAACAAAAATGGCTGACCAGGATTGCTATTTGAAAGAATATGTTAACTGTAGTGGCAGTGGGAAAGGTAGTTTTACTTGACAGCACGGATTCTGAACAGCTAGTATTAGTAGAGGTGACAGCTTGCATGCTCAGCTGTCTGAAGATTCAGACACTAGGTACTGGTGTCACAAGAATTGTGTGTCAACCTACACATCTAAGACACTCATCCAGAGGCAAATTTCAAAATGTTCAGCGTCCAAACCCCCACCGAAAAAGCGGAGTCGTCGATCAGAAGATAATGTTTTCATTTTCCAAAAGCATTGTTTCATTTATGGTAAAACATGTGAAGAGCGGGATCCAAAACATCCAGAACGATGGCGTCCATATAGTTACTGTAGAACTGCAGACCGAGGAAAATTACAAAGGACATTCAAGGAAGTTATTCTTGACACATGTGATCAACGGAATGATCAATGGGGAGACCAAGTGAGGCTCCGTATCCAGGCTACAGTTAGCGATTTGCATGCAGCAGATGCCAAATATCACGAGACTGCCTGCAGACTTTCAAATCTCTCGTCACTTGGACAATGCGCAGATTGAAGCTAATTGTGATGTGGATAGAGCTTTTGCGGAGGTCATAGACAGTATGATCATTGACAAGACTAAAATATGGAATGCCATCGAACTTGAGGAATTGTATTACTCTATGGTGGTACACAGATGTCACGCAGGCTTCTGATTGAGAACTTATCCAATGAACTGGAACCAGATCTCCTTGTTCTCTCAGGCATTGGTGTGGCAAGCATCCTTGTTTTCAGAAGTAAAGTGTCAATACATAAGAAATTAGTTGGCAACAGTGAAGATGTAATTGACCAAGCCATAGAAAGATTAGCCAAAGTGATCATTAGAGAAACCAAGGAAATAAAGCGTGACCAGGAAAGATATGATACTAGAATAACTTTAGAAGATGCACTTTCCAGCAGCAGCCCAACTATGCTGAGATTGTTGTCAAGATTATCTTCAAAGCTCGATGGAAACCTTCAAGCTGCAATGGCAGGAAACATGGTTACATGTGCAATCACCAATAAGCCAACTTTACTACAAATTGCTCTCGGTGTGGTCATTCGTGAGAAAATGAATATTGAACTCCTGCATAATCTAGGAATCACATGTTCCTACGATGAGGTACTTCGGTTTAAGAGTTCAGCCGCTCATGCAGCTTCAAAGGACATAGAAAAACTTGGGATTGCATGTGAAAATACTGGATTGATTCAGGTAGTGGCTGACAATTTTGATGCTAATATATCCTCTCAAATGGGATTAAATCAACCCATGCCTTGGCTCTCCTTGTCACACAACCACAACCAGATAGTCAGACCACTTCACAAGAGGAGCACAAGATCAGGCGCCTGAAAAAGGCAGAAATGTCTGAGAGTACAATTGATGAAGTCTCAATCCATGAGTACGAAGGACCAAAGAAACCTACTATGCCAACATGGGCTGCAAACCAGTCTCCATTGCCACTTGCAGTGCTCACCAGCCAAGTGATCATTCCGAGCTGGGAAAGATGCTAGTAGGGAACATCACCTGTCACTTCTTACACCGCTTCCATCTCAGAAGGTGTGTCTCACTGTGACAAAGAATAAAGTACAGCTGATAAACTTGATCTGGCTGTACATCAGAGAGCACCACGACCTACTTCCACAAAATGGAAATGCACTGGTTGTAACAGGCTCACTGCCGACACCCATGCAGGTCAGTGATGGACAAGTTCAGGAGCGGCAAGATCTTCACCGACGCATGAAGAGGCTGATGTAATCATTGCACAGCAGGTAGTCCATCTGGCTGAAACAGGGCACAGCAATATTCGGGTGGTGGCTGATGACACAGATGTTTTTGTGTTACTACTGCATTTTTACAAGCAGAGACAGCTTACATGCAATCTAGTCATGATGGGGACAAGTTTAGGAAGAAAATGTGCTGATATCAAAGCAACTGTTAAGGAGCATGAGGACATCATTGAAGATATCTTGCCAGCACATGTATTGTCTGGCTGTGATACTGTGTCAGCATTGTGGGGCATAGGGAAAGGAACTGTGTTCAATGTTCTCAAATCTGGAAAGAAACACCTTAACACAATTGGCATTACAACAGAGAATGAGGCCTCTGTTATACTCCAGTCTGTTGCCTTCATTGCATCATGCTATGGCCACCAGAATGAAACTGATATGACAGCTCTGCGTTACCAGGTCTGGTTAGGTAAGATGGCCAACCATAGGCTAAACTCTGCTCCTGAATTGAGAGTTCTACCCCTCACGAGTGAAGCTTTCCAAGCAACATGTATTTAGAGCTCATTTTCAAGCTGCCATATGGAGAAGCGCACTACAACCAGATCCACCTGCACTCAGTCCCTAAAGTATGGCTGGATGAAGAGTCCTACAGCCAATATACTGGAGCCGATCCTCTGCCATCAAATGTGTCTGTTGCACCTAATTATGTCCTAAAAATGATCAAATGCGGATGTGATTCTTGTTCCACAGCCCGCTGTAGCTGTAGAACAGCCCAAGTCTCTTGCTCAGAATTTTGTGACTGCTATCTATCTGGTGACTGCAGAAACCCTCAGACAGTCAGAATGACTTCAGTAAGCCAGGAAGATAATGAACTAAGTGAACCAGAAGATGACAATTGATTGCTTGTTTGCTTTTGTGCCTAAAGTTTAGAGGATTTAGAAATATGATTTGGCATAGATGAATTGATTTTTGTTAATGCAATTTGCTATGAGTGTATAATATAATTGCGTGCATATGTGCGGGTTCAACAACTTTGTTACAACTTTCAGATTATACCTTATTAAATTTCATAGATTGATTATTATGTTTCTGCTCAAAGTACTGAAATTGTTCAGCATAAATACTGCATCTTATGTGCTTGATAGAACAGGACTTGGTGCCTATAATAAAATACTTCATAATGCATTACACATAAACTAAATATATTTGATGTTGCTGTCGCACACTATTGTTACCTGATGTTAATTATCAATGTATAATGCTGCAGTTTTGCTGTCTGTATTTTTTTCTTTTTTTATTTTTTATTTTGTAGTTTTAATTAATGACCTCATTTTACAAACAAAATGTTCCTCTTTACCAGAAAATTGAAGTTAAATTTCCCAATGACATATTATACTGTGATTTAAGGGCCTCAAAATGTATCAATGTTCTCAGATGTATATAAAGAGATAAAATATGTCTAATTTGAGTATCTAGATGTCTTCTACTACCTCAAAAACATATATTTAGCCACAAAAATCAGGCTTCTATGACAATTAGAAGCTTAGATATCACAAATTTAAGATTTTCCTTATGGCGGTGTCGGCCATTTTGAATTTTGGCTATAAAAATTTTGCCCAAGGGTGTCAGAATGTCACCCTGCTTAAATATGTCCAGGAGACCCTAGCACTATAATCAACAATAAAACATCTGTTATCAGACAAAACAAGGTTTAATGGATTTCCACTGGACTACTACTGAAATAGAATAACAAAGAACACAACAATGTAAGGTAAAATCATATAAAACATCCCATAAAATAAAATAAACGGTAAAAAATTAACATAAAGTGAAAATGACGTGTATACTCTACTATACATATAAAAAACTTATTCCATAGGCAATACCAGTTTCCTGGTCAATGCGTTAGGAGAAAATTTTATTGTATATGCACTGTACTTAAGTTCATTTTGTTTAGGACTTACCCCCTTCTGTTGTTGGCAATGAATCTAAGGCTGGTTCTGATTTCATCCTTTGTGCACCTTCTTTATTCATAACCCCATTAACATCTTGCTGTGAAGTGCTATCGAAGCTGTTACCTTCTGGAGTTTCATAATAATCATCATCAGACTCGGTAGCTTTTGCTTGAGTCAACTTTTTGTTTTCTTCTACTGATAAGGAATTTTTGGGGGTTAATGTGGCCTTACTAAATAAATTCTGAGGTCTTGGAGGCAAATTTGGTTTCACAGGCTTAATCTCAGGTGGACATGATGAAGAACTAGTTTTGGTAGTATCTCCATCAACTTGGTCTTTAGATGCATTTTCAACATTTCCAGAGCTGGGTGACTGACTCTCTTTTGGTTTATTTGCATTATTAACTTCTGTTACATCTTTATTTTTATTAAGTCTTGCAATCATATCTTTTACAGATGTTCCTTGATTTGATGGTTTACTTCTAAAGTCTCTACCAACAGAAAAATCTTTTCTTTCAAACTGTTTAGTCAAATTTCTCAAATTACTTTTAGATTGCACATCTGATTTTTCATTAGTGCTCGATGACGCCTGTTTATTCTGTTCACCAACCTCTGAATTTTCCCTATCACTGTTATTTGACTTAACAGGTATGGCGGTCGGTAAAGGAGGGACCTGGTACATTTGAGAAGCAGCAAGGACTTGTGCTGATGCATCATGGCTTGTGCCTTCAGGCTCAGCTTCAGTTGGAATTGGGCTAGGAGGGATCTGATATTCAGCATCCATTACAGATGAAGGTGGTACTTTGTACTCTGAATCATCATCATCAACTGTTGGCAAGGGGACCCCTTTTGGGGGCAATCTTGGAGGTGTTCTGCAAAGTGATGGCCGCAAAATATATTTATTAGGATTAGGCTGGGTAAGATTTGGATCAGATAGATTCATATTCATAAGAATTTCATCACTAAAAGATCCAACCAGTGAGTTTGTTGATGCTCTACTGCTTAGGGTGGGAGACATAGAACCTGAATCCTGAGGAAGTCCATCAGCAGACACAGCACGGGGTTTCTTAATGTCATGGCTTATATTATTCCTGTTCACATAGCTTGTATCACCAGAGAAATTATTATATTCACTAGGTGGCGATACTGGGTTTTCATCAGCGGCTTCATCAAAGTCTTCTTCAATTTCACAATAAATACCCCCTGGATCATAGGAATTATAATTTGCATCTTTTGGGGCGTCTGGAAGTGGTCTTGCTGCTTGTTTGTTGATTCGATCTTGAATGTTTGAAGGCAAAGGAGGTCTCTCAGGTTTTTTGCCAAAGCTGGTAGTGGATGGAGGTGGACAATCAGGAAGCGGAGGCGGTATTTCTTCTGGACTCACCTGCAAATTGCCAAATAAACTGATAATTTCAAATTATTACAAATTATGTTCATTTCAATGCATATCATGTAGGGTGTATATTAACCTGACTGAATGAGGCCTCTTTGACTGGAGGACTGTCAGAATATAAAAATAATTGCTTAACATATTTTCACATTTTACTGAAGAGTATAATTCCTATATGACATATGTTTGAAAATTGCATAAAGAAAGCTTGACCTCTCTGTGAGATCTGAAAGTTTTAGGTCTGATGCCCGATTAAACTACCTTATTTTCAAATGAATTTTCCAACAAATCCCACACAATATAGAAGTACTGTAGTGACTGAATACTCAAAATACAGTATTTCACCAATCCAATGCAGTACTTAAATTCTAAAAAAGTAAAGGAAAATTTAACCTTAAACATGCATAAAAAGTAAGAGTGACAGATATGTTAAATACTCTAGTACTGAACAATACCTACAGGGTCATAGTCTTGGAGATCTGCCTCTTCGCCAGGTGGATTTGTTGCTGGTCGGGATGGTATGATTTCAGGTGTTCCAACTGGTTTTCCAAACACAGTCCCTTCAGGACCCACTACTTCATACACCTTAAAAATGGAAAGCATTACTCATTTGACTGACAACTAAACATATAAGCATTTGTTCCTTTTTATCCCTTCATTCATACACTTAAGAATTCCTTATTCTTTAAGTAGCCCTTCAGTTTTAAGAGGCAAAACCAGACTTCTCATTTTTCAGCAAATAGTCAATGGCTTATGGATTCTTCTTGAAAATTTGATTTTCGATGAAAAGAACCTACATTATTTACAATAGAAAATAACAGCCTGGTGAGCATACTAGAATAACTTACTCACAAGATGATGACCTTGGCACAACAAAGTACTGATAACTCAAGAGTTTCAAGTGATAAAGCAATTAAGAGACCGTTCATACTCAAACTACCATAGGGGAGGATGGGAATGGCTGAAGAATTAAAGAAGTTGCAGATACACAATCATACGATAACCCAGAAATGTGGATAGTTTGCTGGAATAGTCACTTTCATTTTAATGAAATGATCAAAGACTACTGGATGCAATGTGCTCAACAAAATGTTCCATTCCATTTATCACTGTATCTAAATAATAAGGACTTCAGTACCACTGATGTCAAAGCAGGTACATTTGTGTTACTATGTGATACACACTGTAGTCCTCAGTATATGTAGGTCTACAGAACATTTTCATGAGGGCGAGAAAATAACAATGGTCGCCGAAGGATAAAAGCACTTCACGAAGGAAACAAAATACTTTGACTCTGAGGGGTAGTAAAAAAAGACAAACGAATATGAGCTTAAGTGGAAAAAGGCAGCACTTGTGGAGGGGAAATACAATACCCAAGAGTCGTGCTATAGGCATATCAACATACAAACGTCGCTTTTGAAACAAAAGCATCTGTGCTGATTGTAGTGATATACTGTATTTGAAAAGGGTCAGGTCAAGCAACACTAGCTTCACAAAGGGGAAGCTTAGAATGGTCGAAGCTAGCTCATTAATAATAAAAGATGATCAACTATTGGTTGAAGGGCCTCAGATGGAACAAGTACAAATAGGTGATAGACCGAATCAAAAGTAGCAGAGCTAGGTCATACCCCGGGTATTCTTTGCACGCCTTGCCACCCCGTTTCAAAGCAAAAAGAACCAACAGGAATGTGTCCAACAAGGAAATAGGAAATTATCTGAGAATATAAAAGACCATTCAGAGTACGTGTAGGAATAAAAGCCACTGAGAAAAGGACCCAGCATCATATAATCCTACCAATCATAGATGGGTTTATTTCTCTCTAAATGTAATATGTCGGCTGAACCTAAAACTGAATTCCTTTCGACAGTATGCTTTTACACCTAGTCATGCACACTCCATTTACAGTAAAATATGAAGGAAGAAACAATATTACTAAGACAACTTTTGACAATAAAGCACATGGATATAAACGCCTAAGGCAATACACGATATACTGTATGCAAAATATCTACAGTATAACAGAAAGCCAGAGAATGAGAGATATACATGTCCTTTAACTTGAAACAACTGCAAAGATGGTATAAAATAAGCACAGACTAGAACAAGATGACATTTGCAAAAAATATCCCAAAAGCAGTAAAACAGTTAATCTTTCGGAATAAAGCAGGCTTGAAATACCCTTCAACATTAATGTAGCAGTAAAAATAACACACATGCTGGAATAGACAATATGCTAATGTGCTATCATGCTGTATTCAAAAATAATTTTCATGACAAACGGTTATTAGAAATACTTAGAAAGATTAAAAAGGCTGTATTCTCTAGACCTTGGTAGATACAATACGTACTTCCTCTTTGGCATCATCAGCAACGTCGTGGTAGTAGAAATCATCCTCTTTATTTGTATCGTTGGACTTCGACACAGCTGGAGCTGGCGGAGACGCCTTTGGTGGAAGGATGAGCGTGTTCATGTCAGCTGTTATGTTGTTACCGAAGATTCCAGACAAAGAACTCATGGATGGAAGGGTTCGACTCCGGCCTGCCTTTATTGTGCGTCCAAGAGCAGCTAGCCACTCGACTCTGTCACGTGCCGTTCGCGCAATGAACTAAGGAGAGAATGTCAGAATGATAGGACATTTTCAGGACACTGTACAAAATATATCAAGTTCTGAGTATGGTACTTATCTGTAATGCCAAGGATTTGGAAATATTTTATTTCGGATTACAGGCCCTAGGAAGTAAGTTTTATGTTAGGCTGCAAAATATTTTTCTAATATAGAAGTTTTGTGTTAATGGTCTATGCAGAGACTGAAAAATCGAATCATCAATGCACTTAAAATGCAAGAAATTAAGTACACTTAGATAAAGAGCGTGGGAAAATTCCCTGGTAGGGGTAACCCTTACCTTACCTGTGAACCTGAAAAAGCTCCGTTAGTGACAGTGCTCAGGGAGAAGTCACTAAGTAAGATCAATATATTTCTGGCTGTGACACTGTATTTTTATAAGCTAGGACGAATAACATAACCTTTCACTTTTACTAATGAGAAAAACATACTCAGAAGGAAGCAATTCGCGGCAGAATTCTTTAGCGACTACTTCCATCAGACAAGAGATGGGTGGTGTACAGTAAACTAATACCTCAAGTTTGGTTTAGATATTACAGGTCACTCCATACGTTGAATTTTGTTTTCAAACTTGGTGAGGCTCACCCACACAATCCTTTCTTTAAAGGAATAATATAAAGCTTCCCAGACCTGCAAAAGTTGCGCACTACAGCATCAACCGAATGGATCACACTTTTAATATGGAACCTGTTTTCCTCTTTGATTCATGAATCATTTAACCTTTGTCGTGGGCATCTCCGTCATAACTCATGACGGGAAGTTCACTGGCACTTAATTTTATTTTTATCACCATAAAATTCACACTCACAAATGCAGTTGTCTGCCTCATTGATCTGTACTATGTAAACACATGAGACTAGAATTCTGAACAGGAAAAACGTCTAAATAGGGAAGGAAAAAAAAAACCGCCGTTAAATACAGTTTACACAGATTTACAGATGACCTAATTTACGAATTCTCTCTCTCTCTCTCTCTCTCTCTCTCTCTCTCTCTCTCTCTCTCTCTCTCTCTCTCTCTCTCTCTTACAGTATGAGTCTTCTTGCCAGGACCAACAATTTCAAAAGCCGCGTCTCTCTTTCTCTGATCTCTGATGTCTTCCCCCGTGGCTATCCTTGCTGTGTAACCAGTAAGGTCGATGGTCTGCAAATAAAAAAATAAAAAATAATCATGGTAAATAAGTTTTAATATACCGGGTATTTATTCTTGGAGATTTGGCGAGAGGAGCGAAAAAGATTCTTTTCATAAATTCTTGTACTATAATATTTTTTTTGTCTACAGCTACTAGAGTCTACTGAGTTGCAGAATGAGCTGCAACACGTACACATTTCATAAATTTACAACTGCATTAACCTCCGTATTCACAAAGATTCACTGATGCCTATTAAAGTGAACTATAGCAGGATCTCACACACAGCCCAGTCACCCGATATGTAGATTTAAGTGATTATGCCTGGCTATTTCAGCGTTAGGGTTTATTGAGAGAGAGAGAGAGAGAGAGAGAGAGAGAGAGAGAGAGAGAGAGAGTCAGTGCGACTGAAGAGCCAAGAGTGAATTAGGATGGAGGGACCTTTATGGAACTGTAATCGTAGAGAATACGTGGTTTAGGCTTTAAGACGATTTACAAGAATGTTTGTCAAGGATAAGCGTAGACTGGCTTATGAGTTAGCATGACGTAGCTATAAACAGTAAGATGAGGGAATTACAGTAATAGCATTGTTACAAAAAGAGTTACCGAGATGAAATTCCTTCATTGCCACAAGAAGAGAAATATAAACGAGTGAAAACAATAAATTTAAGTAAAGAGCACATGAAAGAATGCACATAAATAAGTGTCCAACACAGATCTTACGCAGTGATGTTAATAAAAGATGTTTTTGTGGGCAACGTTTAAAAGTAAACCATAGAGCTTGGAGGATACACTGATGCTGACGTGACGGGCTCGATGACAGAGGCACGTCAAGTTATTGAGACTATAATGACAAGACAGGGGAGAGATTGATGGCGATCTGACGCTTGCCAAAAGGCACACAAATTGGGAAAGGAATGACGGACTGCTGTCGATTTTCTAAAACGATGTCGTGGCCTTCAGAATGGACAACATTCCGGGAAACCGAGGAATCCTCTTCCAAAAGCAATTAAATTTAGCTTGTTTAAAAGGCAACAATCTCACGTGTGCATTTTACTACTGAAATTTATGGTAACTCTACAATGTTTTTACGAGCGTAGGAAATACCGCGCACACTCGTAGTGAATAGAGGCGCCATCTAGATCAGTCACGCTCTTGACCCACGCCATTTTAAAGTACTTTTCATAACTTCACTTTCGTTTTCTTGGTGGTTCTCCCCTACTTGAGGAGTCCTTAGAAGAGTTTACAGGGATGAACTGGATAAATACGACTTCAGAAGCCATTAAGTCTTTAAGGAGGATAGCATTAAGGATGACGTCTATGGGGGTAGCTTTTAAGGAGTATACCATCTATGGAGATAGCTTCAAGAATAATGTCAAAGGTGAATTGTTTCTAAGGAGGGTATCTAGAAACATTCATAATTAATAATGAAGGTAGAATGACAAACTGTGACAGAAATCAACTGATATATCAATAGAGTAAGCATTATGATACTATAACTGCAGAAATTCTGATAAAATGGAGTACTGTTAACTTCTGTAATTTGTGAAGTGACCTTGTTCTGGCGAGCTCATCTAAAAAGTCAATGTTCAGAGACTTGCCACATACCCTATGAATCTATTATAAGAAGCACGGAGCCCAAGAAGCCTATGGAGAGACTGAAGTAGTATGGAAAATCGGAACTCTATTGTGGAGTGTAATGAAAGAGACCATTTCTCATAACACTGTTACTGTATTATAAAATGAAACTAGACACGGAATAAAGGAAACAAAAGAAACAGGATACAGTAAAATAGCGCCAACGAAAGACAGAATGCAAGGATAAAAAAGAAAAGATAAAAGGAACAGTAAAATTTTAAAAATACAACTAATACGAGTAATAGCACGAGAAAAAGGAAAATGATGAATACCATCGACAAAAGGTACACCAGCCGCAAAAAAATTATAAAAAAAGAATCAAAATCCAAAACGGAGATGAAGAAAAAAGAACCACCCAATGAAACAATAAAAGGAAAAAAAATAGCATTGGAACAAAGACGAGCAATAAAAGACACAGTAAGGAGAGACAGAGTAAAGGACACAAAACAGGGGCCAAGACTGAGAGAGAGAACCAGACAAATACGCAAGGATAAATACTGCATTACCTTCCGCTGTCTCTCGTCCGTCTCCTTCAGGAAGAGGTACAGCATAGAGTTGGCTGCAACGCAGTGATAGTTCTTCATGTTCCTCAGCAGCCCCTTTGTCTTCTTTGTCAACACGCCGTGTTTGTCACAGGAAGCTTCGGAGGTGAACAAAGAAAAGAGGTTTATACTCACTATAACGAAACTATTAATACATTATTAAAAACCGCCCAGGTGGAAAACATTAGTACTGTACTTGTGTTGTGGTACATGTGAGAGAGAGAACTGATAACACAGAACTAAAACATTTTTAATGTAAATAAACTTCAGGCAGAAACCATTTCATGGAAGGGCAAGCTATTGCCATAATGGAGAAGACAGAGAACGAAAAATAAGTTATGAAAAAGCAACAAGACAATCTCTCGAATTCTAATCCTCTACCAAACGCGAGGGTCCAAAATAAGTGACTGTTTTCAGTTACAAAGGTAAAAACACCTATTTTTTTCACACGAGACCTATAAAAAGTAAGAAATTTATAGGCACACGGGTAGGCCTCTCCCAGAACTCACCAATCACCGTGCTAAAGGCAACGGCATCGAGCGTTTCCATGTAAACATCGTCGTTGTCGTCAAGGTCGTCTTGGGTCACGTCACCTTCTTTGAGGACGCCGTTCGAGTCACCAGGCTTCGTCTCCTGAAAGAAAAAGAAAAGACGGGACTGTAATTATTGTGATACATTACAGAATTCGATGTTTACCTGTGCTTTTCCAGGGAACCTCGTCGCGTCGTTAATAATTTAGTAGTGATACTCATAAGTTGAAACACGACGTCAGACGAGTTACAAAAAACGCACATTAAAAACGGGTCATTTTTGTGAATTAACTTATCATCACAGCGATACTGATGAAAATTTCACGTTTCCCGTCTTCATTCTGGTTGCTAAATGTTCATATTTAGAACCAGGTTTCCCGTCGGGAGTTTGCTTTCAGAATAACGCATGCTTTATACTATTTACTGTGCTTGATATGACTGATCTATGAATATTCCTTTCCTAGACGGCTATACTCATCAAATTTTATATAATTCCTCGTATCTGACCTCAAGTACATATTGTTACATACCACTGTTTCCCCATCTCGAAACTATGACATCTAGAGCTTTTAAGTCCTCTGAGATACATTAATCTAGCTCTCTGCTGCGTCCGTATATTTTCTATAATTAAGAGTTCTTGGTAATTAACAACATTACAACGCAGTATTCTGCAGGTTTACTCTTGATACACTTTATATCTTGTATATCATTACTAAAGGCAGCACATATTCCTCAACGGCCCCTCAGAGTTTGAACTTTTTTACTATAAAAATGGTAGTAAAAACACCAATACTCTTATTTCTTTTGTTTCAGAACATAAAGATTAACATGGTAGCCTACTGTTTCATGGCCTCCGTGGTCCTTGAGACAACCAGGGAATTAATAGCTTCTATATCTTAGTTTCATTTTTGTAAACAATTTATTGGCTATCAGAAAATTACTGCCAGTCCCTAGCCATAACTTGACTTGTCGTGAAAGATTTGCTCATATTTTTCTCCGCCGACTTCAGTTTTTTGCTTTTATCAGTCTGTACTGCTTCAAAAATCTAATCCCGTCGGTATAATTTCGCTATTCTCGACCTCTGTTAATATGCTTAACTGTGACTCGCCTACAAAGTACCGCATAATTATTTTTGAGTATGGCCTATACCTGCTTGTTTATTCTGCAAGCAGTGTCGTTCCCAGCAGAAATCCTGTCTCTTCCTACCCCAAAACTCACTACTTTTTCCATAACTACTTGCTTTACCATTAGTTCTGCAATCTCTACTGCGTCATTTGCCTGCTCTGTCGTTTATTTTTCTTCTATTTTTATTTGAACTTCTTCAATATCAATCCTTTTCCAATCTTCCTTGCTCTCTTGGAGAGAGAGAGAGAGAGAGAGAGAGAGAGAGAGAGAGAGAGAGAGAGAGAGAGAGAGAGAGAGAGAATCACTGCTTCAGAAAACAATGCCTTCTTTATCACTGGTTCTCAGGTGCTCAGATGATGAGAGGGGTCGCGGCATTCTAAGTAGATCAGTATTTATTATTCAAGTGGACCAACGGTTCCAATGAATATAATCGAGAAGATTTTCGTTTTCTCGTCTACTGAATATATCTGGGTCAGTTGTTCAGGGTACTTTGCTTTTCACATTTCGCATCCAATCCAAATGAAAATGATAATTAATATCTAAGTTGGAAAATGGCTACCCCATCACTGAAATGGGGCCAAACCATAATAAAGCATAAATACTGAGAAAACTTTATTTAAAAAGATGCTGCATTTGGTATACTTTGATTACGATCCAAAAAATCTGGAGAAGGTGAACAGAGGACGGCAAAATGACATTATTTCGTAAAGAGGTGTCTTGAAAGATTTTTAAACAACGCCTATTTTTCAAGACCACCTATGGCAAACTTTGATCAACACATCATAGGCTTAAAACTTCAGCTAACCCCAAAAAAAAAAAAAATATTAACAAAAATAAATAGACTTCAAGAAAACGAATGGAAATTTCTAAACTGTTCGCGTAAATGTCAATCAAATATACAAAATTGAAAATTTCCACTTTAAACATTCCGAAAACTTAGTGTTTTATTATCATTCGGTAAACAAACGCAACGCTTTCGGGGGATGGTTCAAGAGCGTAAAAAAAATCCTGCTTTCATACGCATTTTGATACAAGGGGGGAGTCTGCACGATTCACATCCTAGGCGGCCTCTTCATGTCAAGACAAATAAAAAATAATTTTTCCAAGACTGACGTTAGTAGTAGTAGTAGTAGTAGTAGTAGTAATGATAACAAAAACACCTGACCGCAGACCGACGCATGGACCCCCAAAATAAAACAAATAAGTGAAATCTTCTTCAAGTGAAGGAAAAACAGACTGAAGGACTCCATAAACTTCGGGAAGCAAATAAAAAAAAATTTCAGTCCTATACACAATAAAGTAATTACGTCGTCCATCCCGGTGCATCCGTAACCCTCACATCCACGCACTTGAGGAGAAGTACAACACTTGAGAGGCGAGAGGGTCTCGGTCTCTCTCTCTCTCTCTCTCTCTCTCTCTCTCTCTCTCTCTCTCTCTCTCTCTCTCTCTCTCTCAAAATTGTCGACCTCTCGATAGCTTTTCTAAGTGTTCTACCTTTGCAATGGCAGATATAGCCACTGCTTATGAAAATCACGTTCTGGCTTAAAATTAAGTTCGAATTCAACCCAGTTTTACTGTCCTGTTACTGCTCACTAAAGAACAGGATACATTCAGTGTTCCTTGCATATAACTAATAAGTTTTTCGTCATAATGGTAAATTACGCAGCATATCTAAGCTCATGTTCTTACAAAAAATGGTTAAAGTTGCAAGCAGTAAATGTAAAACAAAATGACATTCTGTCTGCGCGTTTCGACGGTCATGGAAATCAATGATCACACCTTTTACTCGGAAAGTATGTTACTTGCTTTTCATCTTCCTCCGCCTTGAAAAAAAGGAAAAAGGAAAAAGAAAAGAAAAGAAGGGGCGGGGAGCTGGTCTCTTTAAACGATGCTTTAGAGCGCCTAATATTTGTTCGTAAATTCTAAAGAATCATCCTTGTATAAAGTGGTAAACATTACATGTAACACACAGATTCGAGACGAAAGCAAGTGTGAGTTTTTAATAAAAATGACATATGACCTTTGTCAGTAGCCTTCCGACTGCATGCATGATTAAAAATAATTTTGCCAATCCTTCTAAATAGCTATTAAATCAAATAGCGTCCTTTAAATGTTCTTAATAATAATTTTACTTCTGAACAGAGCACACAATACTGGAAGAATTAGTGTTCCTTTTCATCTTAATACGAAACACATCAGATATTACAAGACAAATGTAAAGCCTTAAACTATCTGATGAAAATATATTTTTAATCTCCTACCCTGGAAATAGATTATATAAAGCCACTAAGCCAAAGTAGAAAATGTGTGATCAATTCTAACGACATAACAAAGAAGCAAATGCATGACGGGTAAAGCGTACACACTGCATAAATGAAATAGCATCATGTCTATATCACAAATCATATCGAGATACGGGCAAAGACCACTCGAGAGCGTCAACCAGATGAGGCCCCCAGCGAAGGCACATGGCTCACAACCTTTCCGGGGATTCGGACGCCATTCTCCGCAAGTGAAATCCAAGCAAAGGCAACCTAATTCTTACGTTGTTCTCTTGGAAGTCCTCGTATTCCTCGTCTAACGTGCTCTGGGTGTCCGCGACGCTGTGTTGGTCCACGCAGACACCTCTGCCGCTCCCCATGACGAGGCCGTCGCCGCTGGAGCTGTTGCTGTAGCTGTTGGTACCACTGCTCGCACTGCTTAGGCTCTCGCTCAAACGGTGCAGCACTGCAGATTAAGAAGAGGAAATGCTCAGTAAATACGACATCTGCATTGAATGTTATTCCTCGAAGTACAAAAGGGCTGTTCAAGTGGACAATCGTTTGCGGAAACTGAAAATTTCATGTTAAATTACGCACAATTGCTTAGTTTTACGAAAACTATTTTACCTACTAACTTCAAATTTTCTTTTACTAAAATGTTATATAATTAGCCTTCACAAAAATAAGTTATGAAAAATAAAAATAACCCATAAAATTACTTCTTGCTAAAAGAAGAAAGAACATTAACCTAAAACGTTGGCATTTCAAAGGCACAGGAACCATCACAAATTCTTACCGATCACTTCTTAAGAAAGATGTCGGTTTGGTTAGTTATATTTCCTAGCACTGCACCTGCCTTTTACTTCTAACTTCAAGTCTCCTCAAATAACACTAATTAATTTAGAAACTCTTTTTTAAGCAAAATTGCCATTCTCTTTTTCCTACTGTTGAACAAATTTTCTATAAAATGAATCCATATTAAAAAAATTATCTCTTAAGAAAAAGTCTGAATTGTCAATTTCCTTTTAATTCGAACCGAAAAAACACGAGATAGATAAAAAGGTCAGAGCTCCTTGCGTAACAGAGATGTCACCTCACTGGGAAGTTTGCCCGGATACAGGGCACATCCCTAAAGGACTCGTAGGAGGATACATCACTCCTTCAGACAAACGGACAGGTAGTGGAGCCGTTAGGATATGACCTATATCCTTCGTTTATAGCGCAGCTTCACTTCACCCCCCACCCCCACAACCTCTTACTCTTATCAAGATCTTCCTCTTCCCTTCGCGGATGATAACGCCTCCCTTCGTGAAATTATTTATTTACTTATTGTCGATAATCTTATTCACTTCTCAAAATATCAGTGAAATAATGGAAGAAGTTCCTTAACATGTCTGCATAGATGTGCGGTAGGTGCCAGATGCATAATTTTGGTTAAGTAAAATATCAAAAACATATTATTAGAAAAAAATAGTACTGATATGATCCATTATTAATACACACAGCATCTGTATATTTGTATGCACATTTAATTCCTGAACGATGTCTGAAAAACTATCTTTGTAATATTTACAAGCTGAAGATCAAAATGACATGTTTATAGCTTAGACCAGGAACCAATAATAATAATAATAATAATAATAATAATAATAATAATAATAATAATAAGAAGAAGAAGAAGAAGAAGAAGAAGAAGAAGAAGAAGAAGAAGAAGAAGAAGAAGAAGAAGAAGAAGAAGGAGAAGGAGAAGAAGAAGAAGAAGAAGAAGAAGAATTGCAAAAATACAGCGGAATTACTTACAATGGTTGGGTCCTTGGTCCATGGCTAGATAAGGCAGAGACACCGACGACCTGGCCCGTATCCTCAGCGTCGGGTAAGACAGGGCCAGGGCCTCCAGCTGCAGCACAAGCCCCCGCCGGAGGCATTCCACTTTCCCCGTGAGGGGCTCATGGGACAGCGTCTCGCTCAGGAAATAGTGAACTCCTGCGGGAGGGAAAGATTAATAATCATAATAATAATAATAATGTTTACAGGCTTTCGTATTTATTAGAGACTGTATATTTATTTTACTGGCTTTCGCGCCCTATTCTGACCTACAGCTGTTGACATCAGGCTGCCAGAGTTAGCTGCAGGTTTCTACAACCCTTAGAGATGAAAACAACCCGGGAGTTGACCCCACAATCATTTATAACAACATAAAACAAGCACTTGTCACATCGAAACCCACAACTTACCATCAGTCCTGGAACATGCAAAGTTACCCCATAAGGAAAGCACCGAATGCAGACCTCGAATGCACCAAAAACGTTGGTTTCCACGAAGACAAACACCGGACGCGTCCCAGAGAACACGGGAACAAGCAAAGGGCTGTAAATTACCCCCGTCCGGAGGGCCAATGCGCTCATTACGTGGCCACGGGGTTGCACGTGCAATGAATTCGACTGCATCCTGGGAGGGAACCAGAAGCCACTCCGATGTGTTTCTCAGGTGTCTTGCAGAGTTGCACATGCACTCGTCAATTTCTAATGCACAGATATATAAGTTATTCTGCTTTCCTCGTACATACGAGATGCGCACACACTCCTCCCCTATCTCCCTCTCTCTCTCTCTCTTTAATTACACACACACACACGTATATATACAATTATGTATAGATACAGATATATATAATATATTCTGTATATAATATATATATATATATATATATATATATATATATATATATATATATATATATATATATATATATATATATATATATATATATATATGTGTGTGTGTGTGTGTGTGTGTGTGTGTGTGAGAGAGAGAGAGAGAGAGAGAGAGAGAGAGAGAGAGAGAGAGAGAGAGAGAGGAGGGGGGGGAGGGCTGGCCTCTCAACAAACAAAACTCTGATGGCACAAAAATCGACGGTTTCGGATGTCCCAAAGCACAATAACAGCGATCGCGCGATAGCTGCAACAACTTCCTTTCAAGAAACACTACATCAACACCGCCCGTCAAGCGTCTCATTCGTGACGTATGAAACCAAGGGGAATAAACGTAACCAGGATTAGAAGTTTTCACTTCTGAAAGAATTGTATCAACTAGAGTTTTCCAAATAAAAAAGTACTGCAAAATCTAACATTTGCATAAAACCGAACATAAATTTTTCATAAAGCTCTACTGATTCTCTTCAAAGCATTCCTGAAAAATTCTTTAATAAGACCTAAGAACGTGTTCTCCAACCTTTAAGGAATCTGTTGTTATTTCGGCTTGTTAGTAGTGTTAAAAATAAAAGAACAGATTTCCAAGTAGTAAGTTCTCTCAGGCAGACGTTTGCAAGTCGCTGACTCAAAAGTATTTTTTTTTTTTTTTTTTGCGGTCAGCTGATGAGAACCTTCGTTTCTCATAACTTCCTCCACTTCCTCTGCCTCCGGGAAATGAAGGACAAGTCAGCGGTAACACTTCCTTTAGGCGACGGCAAACAGATTTTTACAACGAGAGAGAGAGAGAGAGAGAGAGAGAGAGAGAGAGAGAGAGAGAGAGAGAGAGAGAGAGACCTTACCTTACCTGACAGATCGTTCGGGTTGCCCCAGGTCCCTCAGTGTGAGGCACCTCTGGTGTTTACCAGAGAGAGAGAGAGAGAGAGGGTAGGACAATTGAAATAACATACACACACATACATGTATGTATGTATGTATGTATGTATGTATATATATATATATATATATATATATATATATGTATATGTATATATATATATATATATATATATATATATATATATATATATATATATATATATATATATATATATATATATATATTTATATATATTTATAAGTGTGTGTATGTGTATGTTATGCAGTTATTTCAATTGTCTTAACTCTCTCTCTTTCTCTCTCTCTTCATGTATGCATGTATGTATGTGAATGTATATATTATTATATATATATATATATATATATATATATATATATATATATATATATATATATATATATATATATACATATACAGAGATACATAGATGAAGAGAGAGAGAGAGAGAGAGAGAGAGAGAGAGAGAGAGAGAGAGAGAGAGTTAGGACACTTGAAACAACTCCATAACATACAAATATACAAACATACACACACATACATATATATATATATATATATATATATATATATATATATATATATATATATATATACTGTATATATATATACACACATATATATATATATATATATGTATATAATATATATATATATATATATAATATATATATATACTATATATATATATATATATATATATATATATATATATATATATAATATATATATATATATATATATATATATATATATATATATATATATATATATATATATATATATATATGTATATACATCCATGCTTAACCGTAAACAAGATAATGCCGAGATGGGGCTTCCAAGAGCGTGCATGCATACACATTCTGCCATTCAGCACATAATTCACATTCAATGGCAATTTTCAATTGACTTACTAAAATTACATTATCTCAACTTTCTCATCTTAAAGTACTGAAGTTCAATTATCTCTCTTCTGTTCTGGAATTTGTAAGTAAGTTTGACTTATTCTTAACTGCTCCGTTATTAAGAAATATAGTGTCAATAACCTTTGGAGGCCACTTGCCAGAATAATAAGGTCAAAATCTTCATGCTGTATATCCGACTCATGAAGCAAGTTATCATTACCAGATCAATAATACTGATTCTATATTGTCTCTTCACGACAGACAATAAATTTTATGACTTTTGTAAGACTTAAACGCCTTACCTATTTCCTAAACTCAAGCACCACGTTTTTCATTTTATCTTTTATCGTTAATTTTCATTCTGGTCAGGGAAGAACAGTCAACGCTGAACACGGCGCTTCAAATACAGGTTCTGAACTCAGGTGCACAAGCGGATTCGTTTCTGGATTCTGATTCCATGCAAACCTCTCCTTTATATATTTATATAATCAGAGTTCACGCAGTTTCATTCATGGGCTCAAGTTTGACCAGCGTTTGGACTTTGCAAGGACAACAATCCTTTAATTTTCTGCGGTTCCGTTTGTGTCTTGCTAATACATTTCTCCAGATATACATGAATGTACACGTCTAGACATCTGGGTATATCTATGAAATTGGCTATTGGCTGCATGTTTATGACCTAGTGGGTGATACGGGGAACATCCAGTTACCAAAAATCTTTTCAAGCAAATGAAAAACCTCGTAGGTTAAAGTAATTACATCACACCTAAGAACGTAATGCACCTGACAAACCATTACAATAAGTAGAGAGAGAGAGAGAGAGAGAGAGAGAGAGAGAGAGAGAGAGAGAGAGAGAGAGAGAGAGAGAAAAACAGCACTCGGTATTAACCCACTTTCCTCATGGAAACACTGCAATCGAAGGCAATCTGGATTACAACTCGTCCAGTTATCGAGCCAGCGAGGTTCAGCTAAGTGTGGAAACACGGAGACTTCTGAAAGCTCTGAATCGAGTGTTCATGTTCATGTTCTTTTCACATTTACTGTTTGAACGACCTTTTGCTCGGATGGAGGACAATCGGGGGAAAAGGGCACGAAAACCTTCGCGTTATGTATCATACCGGGGAAGAATCATAAACAATAAAGAAGCTTTATTTGAAATTTCAACAACACTCACGGTAAAGATGGTCAACATAAACCAGCAAGATTATATTAGAGGTGGGCCCTGGCCCTTTACAGGGGAAAGCAAACAGGTTCTACTTCATTGATATTCGGGGTGAAACAAATGTCGCAATCTGCAATCCATTACCTATAAAATAGTCCGGAGGGAAGCAGGAATCCGCGCTTGTACGAAGTCAGGACCCGAATTGCTAATTTGCAAGACCTCGAGCAAAGTATTCATATTTTATACATCCTGAAATGAGGAGAGATTTATTCGTTTTTACGACAAATGCGAAAGATAAGATAAGATAAGCACATGGATAGAGAATCAAATCAATTCCACACACACAC